>NW_017732086.1:856784-945260 GCF_001890085.2 Hipposideros armiger
CCCCCCCACACCACCAAATCTCCACCCATCACTTTATATTTATGAGGGTTTATATTTAGATCTATATTTAAAGAAGCATAACCTGGGTACCTTAAAGGTCTTTACATCTAAGGACCCCCTGGAAAGGCACCTTAATATGGGCAGCAGGTTTCACCTAAGGGCACAGTGCTGGGTGGCAGGAGTTCTGAGTCCTGAGCTGGTCATTATGCATCTGTGTGCACAGCTTGTTAGGAGACACAGCAGTGAATACAAGCCCTGGAAGGTTTACCCTTTAAGAAACACAGGATTCCTGCCTGCAGGGAGCTTAAAATCTACCTGGGGAAACAGTTTCCCTATGGATGAAATCATTACGTATAACAGAAGGTAACGATGTGCTATGTTGTTTGTAATGGGCGATTTTAGAAGAGGGAAGAGAGAGAAGGGATAAGTAATCAGAAATGGATGGCCGACACAAATTAGTAGGACATGGTTTTGTGATGCTCAATTTTGCATGTAGCAAACCTCATTCAACATGGAACTGCTCCCTCTTCTCTAGGTCCAAGGACCTTAAAAAACCTGGAACTAGAAATCAGTAGACTGGAGGCTTCTGCAGACTGTAGGATTCAAGATGATATTTTCAGACCGGCTTTATGAGAGACAACACTGACGTACTCAGAGGCTGGACCATAGCGCGATTGCCAGGGCTTGTGTAGGAGTCCGTAGGAACTGCAAAAACCTACCACCAAGCCAGAGGGCCACGCCTGTTCAGTACTTTGAGCTTATAGATGAAGTGAGCAGGGAAGGAAGAGAAAGAGAAGGAAGTTGGTGTCTGCTCCAAGTGGTGGAAATCCCAGAAGCCTGAGTGTGATGAGAAGTTTGGATATTAGGGGTGGAGGAGCTGGGATTGGGGCTGGGGAATAGAACTAGAGCCACCATAAAACAACCTCAACAAGCCATCTTCTTAAATATTCAGTGGCTTTTGGGTGAGACCTGGCAGTGTCTTTAAGTAACTGGGAGACAGCAATTGAAAATGTAATGTGAATAAATAAGGAAAAGGGGCCGGCCGAGTGGCACGTTGGTTGGGAGTTGGCTTGGGATGCCAACTCTGAGCGAGGGGGCCCCAGTTCAGATCCCACCTGAGGGCCGGTGGCACTGCGCCCTCTACAGCTGGGATGGTGAGCAGCAGCTCGACCTGGAGCTGGGCTGCCGTGTGTCGCCAGCAGCAGGCGTGAGCTTTCCGTGAGTTGCCATGAGCCGCCGTGAGCAGCTGTCAGCGGCCATCCATTGGCCGACGAGCGACTGCCTCATCCGGGAAGAGCGCAATGATGGAACCAACATGGGCCAGTGAAGCCACGTCCTCCACAGCTGGACTGAGGAACAAGGGGATAGCAACTTGTTTGTTCCCCTTCCCCGATTCTCCAACGCTGTTCCCCTCCCCAATTCCCCAATAAAATCTTAAATAAATAAATTAGGAAAGGAACTGCTGTTTGGTGAGTTCTTCCTTATGGACCCAATTTATTTAATCCTCCAAACAGCCTTTTTAGGAAGACAATGATTTTGCCCATTTTTACAAATGAGAAAGCTGAGACTCAAAAGAGGTGAACTTTCCCAGCCTCAAACATCTAGTATTGGTACAATCTAGAATCAAACCCAGGTTATAAGTACTTGTTCTTTACGCCACTAAACTGTACACTCGAATCCTAAAAACCGCAACTTCATATATTAAAATAGTAAAAGAAGCTTTTTGTCACCTTGAAAACACAAGATGGACATGCAATCCCTTCCTCTTCTAGAGTCCTGTAGCCTCTAAAATGTATATAAGTCTTATGTGGCTTAGTCACTTCCCAGTTCTAACTCCATGGGACCTGTGCCCTGGCGCATAGCTTCTGCCTCCTCCCCTACCCCAGCACTGCCCCACTTCATTCAACCCAAATCTAGGCACATGTAAGTGCTCCCTGAGCCCTGAATCTCACACCAACTTCTGATATTGATTTGCAAACTATACCAATTTAAGTAAATGAATTTAATCCTCAATATAATAGAAAGATTCTCAGATTTAAAAACAAACCACAATTCAACTATAACAGTTTGAGACACACCCAACCAAATGGGCCCAAATATATACAAAGATAAAAGACAGGCTGCCTATGGACAGCATTATCCTTCCAGTCTCACCTCCAGCTTAAATCGAACCTCTTCAAGCCCAGATGTTGTCTTAGACTTGGATTTCTAATATATAATGTAGATATATTCAAGAATGGACATCTTCAGACTTCCAGAGGCAAACCTAGACATGCTGAACCCCCTTTTGTCCTCCCATCTACTCTCAGGGAAAAGGCAGTCATCCTCCCCTTAAAGACCAGTCTCCACACTTTGTACAGGATTTTGCCCATTAATTTCTGCCCTCTGTTTACTATTCAATTAACTTCTTCTCCTCCAGGATTTTAAAAACTAAGCCTTCCTCCAGCTGTGATCAGCCAATCGATAAATCATTCAATACAATTAAATATCCCTGACTTTAATCTATTTGCTTTTAGCATTGTTTTCACTGAACATTTTTAATGGTGTCTGCTTTGCCTTCTCAGTAAAGACTCCAGGTGAATTTCCTAGCAACACTACCTGCCGCTGGGAGAATATGTCCCTCAGTGGGATCAGGGTGGTGCATACAGCATCTCTATACCTGTACCTTCCATTGACAAGCTGTTTATCCTCCAGAATGAAATGTCTGGATTGCCTGGATTGTGCTGTTCTGGTCTTGCCCAGCTCCTGTCCCTGCATGCCCCACAGGTGTTCATGATAGGTTTTGGAATGGACGATATATTCTTATGATCCATCATACTCAGATATGTTATTGCTTAGAAAAATAGGGTCAGAATTGGAGTCCAGTGGACGGGAGGGCAACCAGACCAGGAATGGCTTGAGACATGATGGTCAGGTGGGCACGGTGATTGTGGCAGGACTGGAAGCATCCCTGACAAAAGTTCCTTTATGGCTCCCCAGCATTTTCAAAGAGAAGCCCGGGTTCCTTGGCATGACGTACTTGTCCAGTCCACCGTTGTTCTGGCTCCTGCCTCAGCAATCAACCCCTCTTGCCTGGCAGTTGATCCCACAGCAACATAGCTGTTTGTGGTGGCTGCCGCTTCTGTGTGCCTGCCAACCTCACCCTGCAAGTATATGCATGCTGTTTGACACCTCCATGCCTTTGTTCACGACGTTCTTCCGTCTAGAATATCCTTCAGCCCACAAACCCTTGTTTATCCTCTCTGAATAATTCCGAATCGTCGTTCAAAATTTAGCTCAATAATTCCCTCTGCAGGCAGTTTCCTTCAAGGCTGAGCCAGAATTTTATGAAATTTGCATTCCTCTATTTTTTTAATTACTGAAATTGTCTGATTTTATGCCATCTCTCCAACTACATCGTGACTTGTAGTATTCACAAAAATCTACTTCCTGAGAGTCTCCACCTTTCCGTTGGAACAGGAGAGACAGCGAGCAAAGGAGACTGGGGGCGTGACCAACGGTGAGGCGAAGACTGCGCACACTCAGTAATTCTACCCCAATCGGAAGTCGGAAGTCTTGGCGTCCTACGTTCCCATGGTGACGAACCCACTTCCGTTCTCTTAGCTCACTGGTATCCCTTGCGAGCGCGGGGCAAAACTATAAAGCCGGCCGTTTGAGATCGTGCAGCGGGAGGTGAAGGGCCCCGCGCCCAAAGTGGTGCTCACTCACCCAAAACGCAGCAAGTGCGAGACCCTGAGATTTCTCCAGCTTGCCCTACTCCCAGGCCCAACCCAGCCAAACTGGATCGCAGTCAGGACTCCAGTTAAGAGTGAAATGTGCTCTCCGGTTCCACTCCCACATGGGATGGTGGGCTATGCCCACCAACAACTAAGATTAAACACCGGCACCTTGAGCTGAGCTGCCTTGATCTGCCGTTGGGCAGCCTGATGGCAACTGAACTTGGAGCTGAGCTAGCTGTGCCCTCCACAACTACGATTGAAGGACAACAACTTGGCTGTTCCCCTTCCCCAATCCCCCAACACTGTCCCCTTTACCCCAATTACCCAATAAAATCTTTAAAAAAACAAAAAAAGAGTGAAATGTGCTCTCTTGTATAGTAAGGAGATTTGACAGATGAGTTCACCACCTACCCTACCTCCAAGAAATATCCTCCACAAGTCAGCTTTAATGTATAACTAATGTCTCTGGAAAATCAGCTTTTGGGGTCTTGAAGGCCCTTCGGTCTCCACGACACCTGGGAGGGCTCTCTCCTTGTGATAAGGCATGTATGTCCCAGGAGAGACACAGGGTTGGGAGGCAGATCTGGGGTCTGAGCTGGCAGATAAGCAGCTTGAGATAATAGAACTGGTGCTGTATCTCTTAGAAGATAGCCTGTGGAGTGTGATGAAGCTGTGGGTGACGTTCCTGTCTCTCAGCCCTCTCAGTCTTCTAGGACTGCTTTATGTGATCAGTTTAACCCTGAGAGCTGTTTGGCTGAATTGACCCTGCAGATCTGGAAATCGGAAAAAGGATAGATGACTGGATCGACTGTTGTTAGGAAGGAGACCAAGGGAATGCTGCTTGCCATAGAATGTTGATTGGCTCCGCATAGTGCCACAGACTGTTGGTATAAGCACCAGAATCCCTTTGTTTCTGCCCAGCCAGTACAGTACTCCAGAAACCTCTCCATCTGCACTTATGCAATTACAGAGATAGTGATTTAGCCCTGGCAACGTGTACATGCGATGAAACACCCATGTGGTCACAATTATCCCATGCATTACTGGTGGTAATGTAAAATGATGCAGCCACTTTGGAAGACAGCCTTCTACTTCATCAAGTAATTAAGCATGGAGTTACCATATGATCCAGCAAATCTATTCCTAGGTATAAAACCAAGAGTGTTGAGAACATATGTCTATGTGAAAACTTGTATTCAAATGTTCATATCAACATTATCCATAATTGCTAAGAAAGTGGAAACATCCCAAATGTCCATCAATGAATGAATGAATAAATGAAATGTGGTATATCCAAACAATGGTTTGGCCATATAAAGGAATTAAGTAATAATACATACTACCACATAAACGAACCTTGAAATTGTGCTAACAAGCCAGTCACAAAAGACCACATATTGTGATTCCACTAATATGAAATGTCCAGTCTAAGCAAATATATAGAAACAGAAAGTAGATTTGGGATTACCCTGGGCTGGGGAGGTTGAGAGGAAATGAGGAGTGACTGCTAATGAGTACAGAGTTTGTCTCTTGAGGTGATGAAAATGTTCTAAAATTGATTATGATAATCTTTGCACAACTGTGAATATACTAAAACATTATTGAATTGTGAACTCCAAATGGGTGAATTTTATGACATGTGAATTATATTTCTATGAAGTTGTTTTTTAAAA
Organism: Hipposideros armiger; assembly: GCF_001890085.2. Lineage (NCBI taxonomy): Eukaryota > Metazoa > Chordata > Mammalia > Chiroptera > Hipposideridae > Hipposideros > Hipposideros armiger. The sequence goes on from NW_017732086.1 coordinate 862,177, forward strand.
AAAAACAATGAGGGAAATAAAATACATTGCTGGTGAAATTGGTACAGACACTTTGGAAAAGACTGGGAGTTTAAAAAAGTTAAACATACTCTTACCACATCACTCTGTAACCCCACGTAGGTATTTACTCAAGAAAAATGAAAAATTTATGTTCACACAAAACATTTTTAAGTAAATATTTATAGCAGCTTTATTTATAACCCAAACCAAAAACAACCTAAATGCCTTTCAACAGATAGATAAAATAAAGTACATTCCTACAAAGAACACTACCACAATTAAAAAGCCGGAGTTATGGATACATGCAAGAACGTGGATAAATTTCAAAAGCATTAATCCAAGTAAAAGAGACTTATGTAAAGGGTTACTTTTATATGACATTTTGGAAAAGGCAAAATTTTAGGAACAGAAAACAGATCAGTGTTTTCCAGGTGCTAAGGATGGGGGAAGAAGTTGAATACAATGGAGTAACACAAGGGAATTTTGGGGGGTGATAACAGAGTTCTATATATTGACTGCGATAGTTGTTTTATGACTGTAAGCATTTGTTAAAATTTATGGACCTGTATAGTAAAAGGGGTGAATTTTATTGTACATAGATTATAATAAATGAACTATTGATAGAAAATAAATTTAGTTCTAACTACGGGGAAGTGCTCCCAACTTTGTAAATGAAGGGCAGCAGTTCAGAGGCAAAACAAGGATTTTCAGTGTTACTTTCAGTGTGAGTTCAGCTTATATACTGATGGATAGGAAGGGCTGGTGAAGAGCTGGTACAGTGAAATGTGAGTTGTGGTCATGTTAGGAAGGGTTTCTCTTCTATCTCGGAAAGAGGTCAGTAGAGGAGAACCTGGGGCACCTGTGGGACCAAAACATGGTTTTGTAGGTACGGGTGCAGCAACTAGAGAGGTGGGGTTGTCACTGCATAGATGTGGAAGCTGACATTGTCAGAAATAACTAAGGGAGAGTGAGCCTAAGGGATATAGTCACAAGAAAGACAAGTGACATGTTTTTAAAATCCAATTTATGAAGTACAGGAGAAGAGATTACAGGGGTCCTTTATTCTTCCCAAGACAAGTAGAAAAGATCAAGTTCCAACTGTCCTCCCACCAAGAACGACTTACATTGTCCCCATTGCCAGACTGAGGGATGTATCTAAAGCCAATTAGCAAAGTGCCTGTTGGACCTCAGAATGGGGTCAGTGACTAGGTCTAGCTTTTAGTAATATGCACTCCAGTGATTGTTTTGCTCAGCAACTGGGTAAAGCTCTTCATGTCTGCAATTCTTATTTGTATTGTTTTACACAATCTATGCAAGTTTTAACATAACACTTCTAGTGTTGCTCACCCTGATAAATAGTATAATTATTAACATCTTCCAACAAAGAGTTCTAAACATCCTAAAAAGACGGGTCTGGCCCAAAGATTCTTCCTGGGATTGAGGCAGCTGCTTAAATAGTGCTGAGATTAAAATCAATGACCTTATTAAGAAAGACAGTAAGTAATCTTGAAATGCTATAGTGGTAGAAAAAAATCAGGGACTTCCCTCTTCTATCACTTCTGTTAGATTAAAGGAAAACATTTATTCAAATGAAAACAGTAACCTTTATATTTGCCATTCCTCTTGGTAGTGTTACGAATGATTTCTCAATGAACACAAAAGAGTATAAACACATATGCGACATCTGACAATTAAGTTCGAGAACTTGTTGCAACAGTGTTGCTAACCTTTTTTGATATCAGAGGGATTATTCATTATGAATTTGTACCAACTGGACAAACAGTTAACCAAGTTTACTATTTGGAAGTGCTGAAAAGGCTGCATAAGAAAGTTAGACAAAAAACGACCTGAACTTTTTGCCAACAATTAATGGCTCCTGCATTATGACAGTGTACCACTGCACTATGAGGGAGTTTTCAGCCAGTAAACAAATAACTGTATTGGAACACCCTCCCTACTCACCTGATCTGGGCCCCAATGACTTCTTTCTTTACCCAAAGATAAAGGAAATATTGAAAGGAAGCCATTTGGATGACATTCAGGACATCAAAGGTAATACGACGACAGCTTTGATGGGCATTCCAGACAAAGAGTTCCAAAATTGCTTTTAATGGTGGCCTAGGCCCTGGTGTTGGTGCATAGCTTCCTAAGGAGAGTACTTTGAAGGTGACTATGATTATATTCAGCAATGAGGTATGTATCACTTTTTCTAGGATGAGCTTGTGAAATTAATTGTCTGACCTGGTATTATAAATTCATATAGGATTACTTGAAATAATATATTTAAGAACAAAAAATACAATGTTTTATAGCTACATTTGTTTTTTGAAATGCAAACAAAAGCACTGTCCATATTAAGGTAAAATACTAAAAACTATTCCAAACTATTTCAAAGAAATTACACAAGAATAATTTTTTTTTTGGTTCTTTGATTTGCTTTCACACAATTCCCTGCTATGCTTGAGATCAAAAAGAAGTTGGAACAATTACTGTTTTTAAAATAGCACAACATAACATTGGTAGCATAACATAAACATTCTGAAAATTGCAAACACTTGTTTTATCTTCCTAAATCATCAGAAGAAATGTAAGTCAGGGGACACAGCAGGGGGAGAGTCATATCACAGTGCAAGAAAAAGACAATTTGGCAAGTGGTGATAACTTTAATTCATTTGTTGTGTGAAAGGCAGTGCCTGAAAGAGAATGGCAATAATTGTCGTGTTCCTGCGCGACAGGGGCTGGGGATCGCGAGGAGGGGTGGCAAAGGGTTAAGAAATACAAGAGCTAAGTATTGAGTTTATGTGGGCCAGGGTTCTCAAGCCTCTGTGGACTGAGCCCCGAATCTGACGGGAGCAAAGCTATTATTCTTCGCTGCCACAAAGAAGTAAATTTGGATATCTCATCCCAGTTTGATGATTCGATGTGTCTGACAACTGCTTTATCGAAACTCATTGTGTTTAAATACAAGTTGTGTTTTCACCCATACCTGTGATCCCTATGGATGGACTCAGCATTCCGAGACTGAAGCTTTACTGAGATTATTCCCTCGGGTCTCAGCATTCCAAGACACTCCCTTATGACTTCAAAGGATCAGTACATGGGAGCATTTGAGTCAGCAGCTGCTCGGTGACAAATAATCACACAGCAGCCTCTAGCAGGTCTCCCACTATGTGAAGGGATACCCCTTCCCCTCCTAGTATGTACTGGAGACCCACAGAACGTAGGAAGGATGAGGGCTGACGCAGTCAGGTCCCCGCAGTCAGGTCCCGAAGGAAATGATCTCAGGTTGCCTTCCCCAGAGAACCAGGTGACACCTGTCCTTGATGGGCCATTGAGGAATGTTTTCTCAGCCTCCTGCTCCCCGTTGTGTCACCATTCTCTGAAGCTCACAATGCCCATCATGGCTTCCGTGAGGCCAACCCTGTCCCCATCTGGGGACATTCCTCCTTCCACCTGCCCCTGGACCTGAGCCAGCTGGGCCCAAATGTGTGACCTGCCTCTTCCCACGTGGGGGCAGAGGGTTGAGTCCCTGAGGGGGATGAGAGTGGCTTGGTTCTAGGCCCCTGTCTCATGCCACCATCTTATGACTTTGTTAAAATAACATTTGTAAAATGGAGCACAGGGTGTCAGATGGTCGGTGAGCCACCCACCTACCCTCACCTGTTGCCTTACAGCTACGTCCTCTACCATCCCCCACATACCAACCCCTAACCTAATGAGGTCACGAGGAAGTGTCTCAGAATGCAGAGACCTGGTGGAATGATATCAGTAAAGCTTCCTCAAGGGGGTGTTTCGGAATGCCAAGACCTGATGGAATGATATCGCTCATCTCCCTTATCTTTATGGTCGCAGTACAGTGACGCCATCCTGGGGGTTGTGTGTGAGTGTATGAAGGCACAGTACGTGTTGGAATACGATGGGGTAGGTTAATGGAAAACAGCCATAGGGCACGTAGCACACAGACTTTAGAATAAACCAGTTTCACGTCCTTGAAAAGTTTCTCAATAAAAGCTACGCGTTGGCCCGATTCGGGGCTCAGTCCTAGAGAAGCTGCAGCCCCTTGGCCCCACTTTAACTCTATACTTGACTCTTGTGTTTCTTTAACCCCTCTCATTCTCCACTGCCTTTGCCACACGGGGTGCAACACTCACCCACCACCCACCCTCTGCCCTTCAACAACAGACCAGAAGAGAAACTGGATTGAAGAAGTTTATTACTTATAGATCCTGGAGGAAGTGAAACTGGAGGGCAACCGAGTCCGGGGCTCGTGCTGCCTCCGACATAGGAGCTGGGCACTAGGATAAGCGTTTATTGTCAGAGCACGGGTGATCTGAGAAGGCAGCAGGTTAACACCTTCAAAAACTGCCTTAAAGGTTGTCAGACCGGCTTAGGGTATTTAAGGGGACAATCTGGGCGTTCCTCCAGAGGCTACGTGAAGGTTCCAGGGGTCTGCATGGAGCCTTCCCTCTGGCAATGTGGCTCTCTGGCAGCATCAGCAACCCAGGAACAATGATGGGCATAGCCTGGAAAGAATGCTAGACCATAGAGATTGTGATCAATAAACCAAAGGGTATTAATTGTACATTTCAGGGTAATTTTCTAAAGCAAGGAACTGGGACATGGGACATGACCAGCTCTAGCTGCAGGGGGATGATCTATCGTTAAACTGTAGGTCAAGGAAAGGTGAGGCCAGCAACATTGGCGCAACATTGCGAGACCTCTACTTTGGGGGTCCCGAGCAGGCTCTGCTTCAGAAGTACACTACATTTCTCCAGGGGCCACAGGAGAGGTCAAGACAGAGTGCAGACAGACAGGCAGGGCCGGTGCTACATGCCCTTAGTAGGGACCCTGGGTAAAGTGCTTTGGGTTTTCCGGTCTAGGATTGCATTGGTCAACTCAAACCAGAAGAGCAGGGATTTGGTAAACTCCACGGTGTCTTATCTAAGAGGTGCATAAGGCATTTACGCGCTGGGAGGCAAGGGAGATGTGATTACAAGAGCTGTTGGGGAACTTAGGTCAGGAATTTACATTTGCTTGTGTCTGTGGCTGCCATTTTAGGCATGCGCTTGTGTGGGGAGCAAACTGTGAGCAGTCAGGGGCTGCAAGGCTGTAAGCTGTTAAGCTGGCAAGCCTTCATGTCTGGCTGAGCAGCTTGGGGAATGTTTCACCCCCACTGTACCATTAAAGAAAGAGGAACAGCCAAAACCACAGACGCTCCTGAGACTTACATAACGGAATGCAATCCTGTTGACAGTTTCTACTTGCTAAACATAATCTTGCTAATGGGAAATTGTTTCCCCATACCCCCCTTTACAAAGAGGGAACTGCTCCCTCAGTATAAGCTTGGTGTAAAAAATAAACTGGGCCACTGCCTGCCATCAGCGAACAGTGGACCTCCCGATCCCAACTTTGCTTCTGTGTCTTTCTTTCTTAATCCCCCACCCAATCCACTCTGGTGGCTTTGGTTGACAAGCGGGTCTTGTCATGCTTGCGTGAAGGCGCTAGTGTCAGTTTAAGGGCCTTGCAAGCCTCTTGGCCAAACAAAATAAATGCAGAGGCAGCAAAACCCTTGGCGGAGTTTAGCTAAACTCGCCATACGCTGACTTGGGATTCCTGGTGAGGGTGAAGGGCAGCCAGTGGCCGGCTGCAGATCCTAGCACAGGAAGGTGCGCGGCCCCCACCGGGGCCCTGGGTCTCCGCTGAGAGCCACCCTGGCCGTGGGCAGCGACTGCAGGGTCTCGCTGGGACTGGACCCGGGTCCGGGACAGCGGAGTCTCCTGTCGCTGAGCCGAAGCCCCTCCCGCAACCTCCTCCTGCCCAGGGTTGCAGGATTTCGGTTATGGAAACCCATCCACCGAGAAGCGGATTCAGACGTTGGACACATCTCCACTGGGCCGATGGACCCCACGTGGGACCCGACTTTGGGAGGGGGCGCTCTTTTGAGGATGCTGAGCTCGTGGAGTGCCCAAGGTCTCTGATTGGGGCCCCTCCTGCCTGTGTCATCGTGGAGTTAAGTACGCACAGCGGAGGAGACCCAAAACGGGGCAGGGACGCAGCTGCTGCGGCACTCAGGGGGCGGAGGGTGGGGGAGGGAAGGGGGGCGATATACACCGTGACCGCCACCCCGACCCCCCTCTTTCCCACCTGCTCCGAGAGGAGCATTCCAGCCTGCCCCACCTCCCATTTAAGACAGTACAATAAATAGCAAAATAATAGAAATCTTCCGGATGTGCTAAGAAAGCCCTAATTGCACCCTTGTAACCAGGTGAAATCTAACCAGGCCTTTATACCTATTAAAAGATGCAATTAGCTGTATAAATTAGAGTTGCAATCAGACTTTGACTTTTCCAAGAGGAAAGACTTTCTGGACTTAATTTGCCTTCCAGACAGAACCCGGACAACATCGAGTGAGAGTGGCCTGAGTGGAAGAGAGAATCGCGCAGACTTTAGCGTTTAGAGGCCAAGAGGAAGTAGCTAGTTTCCGTGTCATCGGTCCCCATGGTGATGCAGCCCACCTCTGACAGAAGGCAACACACCCTATCACCCTCCTCTGGGACTGGGTAGCCCACGGTGATTGGAGCGCTGCACCTTGAAGCAGTCCTCACTTGTCCCTGCGATTTGTCGGATCCTACGTATGTGGTGGCGGCTGCGAGTACCAGAGACCTCCAAAATATAAAGACAACTTTCTGGCTTTGTGAGACAAGAGGAGGTGAAAGGCCGCACACTCTTTACTTGGCGATGGTGGTAAAGGTAGCAAGTAAGGGTTCGGAGGGGAGGGGAGACGGGAGTGGGAGGAGGAAGAGGAAAGAAAGGCGTTAGTGACCTGGGCCCTAGACTCTAGAAACTTGTCAAACTGCCCCCACTCCTAGGCCCAGCCTAGCCCAGCTGGACCTGCAGTCAGGGCTCATGTTAAGGGGAAAGGGTGACATCCCATGTTTATGGATTGGAACACTTAATATTGTTACCATGGCAAATTGATCCACAGATTCAACACAACCCCTATAAAAATCCCAACTGACTTCTCTGCAAAATTAGACAATTTGATGATAAAATTTGTATGGAAATTTAAGGAACTCAGAGTAGCCAAAACAATATTTAAAAACAAAGTTGGAGGACTCACACTTCCTGATGTCAAAGCTTACTACAAAGCTACGGTAATCAAGATATATAGATATGTAGTACAGGCATAGGATAGACATGCAGATCCATGGAATAGAATTGAGAATCCAGAAATGAACCCTCATATTTATTGTCAACTGATTTTTGACAAGGGTGCCATAACTATTCACTGCGGAAAGAATAGTCAACAAATAGTGCTGGGATGACTGGATACTTACATGGATAAAAATGAAGCTGGACCCCTACTTCATACCATACAGAAAACTTAAAATGGACTGTTTAACTTAGAATGAAGCAAAGACCTAAATATAAGTGCTTAAGCTATAAAAACTCTTAGAAGGAAACATAGATGTGAATCTTTGTGACCTTGGATTTGGCAATGGTTTCTTAGATATGACACTAAAAGCACAAGTGACAAAAGAAAAAAAATAAACTGGACCTCTTTAAAATTTAAAACTTTTGTATGTCAAAGAAACCATCAAGAAAGTGGAAAGATGACCTACAGAATGAGAGAAAATGTTTGCAAATTCTATATCTGATAAAAGATATGCATCTAGAATATTTTTAGAACTATTACAAGTAAATAATGAACAAATAGGCGAAGAACCTGATTGGATATTTCTCCAAAGAAGATATAAAAATGGCCAATAAAGCCATGGAAAGATGTTCAAAATCATTACCCATCAGGGAAATGCAAATCAAAACCACAATGAGATACCACTTCACACCCATTAGCATGGCTGCAATATGAAAGACAGATAACAAATGTTGAAGAGGATATGGAAAAATTAGAACCCTCATACACTGCTGGTGGGGGTGTAAAACGGCACAGTCGCTTAGGAAAACAGTCTGGCAATTTCTTCAAACAGTTACACATAGGGATACGATTTAACCTAGCAATTTCACTCTTCATTATATCTGAATATTCAACAGAAATGAGATCTATGTCTATCCTTATGTGAGTGATGAGCTATGTGCGCCCCTCTTATGCTGCAGGCGAAGGGCTCCATTTCTGGAGAGATATAATAGTGAGGTTGGCCAGGTGTCACATGATGCACATGCTTTAAGCAGAACAAAGGAGTACACACTGAGTCTGAAACAAGGAAATATATTCCCACACAAGATAGTAAGGGTACCACTAGCCATGGGGGACCAATGCCCACTACTGAAGCTGATCTTGCTTTGTCCCTTCTCTGTGTGAGTATGGCATTGTTCCATCCAGTGCCTGTGTGAGTCGTGTCTTTCTTGGAGACTCCAATACCCACAAACACCCACTATAGAGTGGGTTGACATCCTAACACTGCTACTCCTGGTGACAGGCATTGTTATGCTATTTGCTATCCTCCTTGTGGGGGGACTGCTCCACTGGAGGTAGTAACAGATGTCATTTCCTCAACATCAGCAAACCATAGGATTCCAGGTGATATTTACAGACCAGCTTTAGGAGGGATAGAAACTGACCAACTTAGGGGCTGGACCAGAGGTTGGTTTCCAGGGCTTGTGTGGCAACCAGCAGTAAGAGGAAAAGTCTACCACAAAGTCAGAGGAGCAGGCCTTTGTGCTTTTAGAGGAAGTAGGTGGGAACTATCATGATCTGAGTTCGGATGTTGGCTCATATTTCTGTATTTTGCATCTAGTATAACATTTACATAAGCCACAAAAGGAGTATTAACTGTTACCTTATGCATCTTCAGTAGTCATAAACAGTTGGACTATATAGGAAAACCCAAAGAACAGGTCTAATTATTATTATGACTGATACTATTAGCAGACAGGTGAAGACAAACAAAATAGTTTCTGAGTTTAACGTCAATTCTTAGGTATACAGGCCTTGTGGATTTCTTGGGATAGCTGTCTACCTCTGATGTCAGCAGCTCCTTATCCTAGAGAAATCTTTGATGTCTATTGCAGATGGAGGTGAATGTCAGAGACAGAGGTAGATGTCCATTTGTGGTTAGACGCCTGATAAGTTCCCTTCCAATGAAGCTTTAAAGTGTCTTTTATTTGATGTCCTTTCCAATAATATCTCCAAGTGGCAGTCAATGATATTTAAAGTCTTTGTTTCTTGAGAGCTCGCTGTGAAAGGAGGCAGATACCAACTTGGCATTTTATTGAAGTGACTTGATCAATACTTGGCAATAGTGTGAGATGTCTCCTTTTAATACTGTCAGCTCTTAAGTTCCTTCATCTAATTTAAGTTCAACTTAAATGCACTATGATGCATGAGGGAATGCAAAAACTGAAAAGTGGAGTTAGCTAGGGAGCCTGAAAGAATCAAACAGTTGTCCCATAACCCCAACTATTCATTTAATTTACAACTATTGTTTACCCATACAATATACTGTAAAAGTTTTTATCACTTATTTTAGAATGGTTCCTATGCAAGTTAACATAAAAGACAACTCTTTTGAGGTGTTGCAGGGGCCCATCTAGAACACAGCAAAGTTATTCCTATTAATACTGAGATTTTAACCCTTAAAACCTCAATTTCTAACGAAAATGGATGAAAACATTTTATAACCGCTAAAAACATATTTCATAGACATCAAAGTCGGTTAGTTATTAACATGGACTGCAGGCACATTAGCACAAATCTTGGCAGTTGCTCTAAACTATACTAGTATTAACCATATAGCTCACCACACACAAAAGAAATTCAGTCCCACTTAAGAATAGCTTTGATGAAGCAATAAACAATTGCTAATTTTATTAAATCTCAACCCTTGAAAATACATCTATCTTTTTTTTTTCCAGGTGGGGACCACAAGTTTATTGGGGACTCCATTCACGTGCCCTGAGGCATCACAGGACAACGGTGTCATGCTTGCTAGCTTGCCGGTTGTGAAGGAATTCATGAGGCACATAGAAATACGAAAGAAGATTTATTAAAGTAAAAGAGGAAGGAGAGTCAGCTGGGCAGGGTCTAGAGTCTATAGCTGCAGCAAGGGGTTTATATTTTTCTATGCAGGATGTAGGGTGCCTGTAAGCTTGCAGGGGTTTGCCATTGTAATTGTCTTCTTCTGGGAACCATTCTGTTCCCATCTATGATGGATGTAGGGTGCCTGTCAGCTTGCAGGGTGGTGGCATTACAGTTGGTTTCCCTTGGGAACCCTAGCTGCTGGGGGGTTCAGAGCCCAGCAGTTAATTTTTAATCTCTTTCCTGCTAACTCACAAGCTCTTTCCTGATGAGACACTTTACCTGTCTCATCATGGAAGTTGGTGTGTTTGGCATCCTGGACAGTGACCATGGTGTTCAACTCCTCAATCAATTTCTGTTTCTTATCATCATCATCAAACTGCATGTACCATTTGGCCAAGCATGTCTTGCCCACCCTATTCTGGATGAGGATGAAGCAGGTCATGGCCACCCGGGTTCAGAGCCCAGCTGCCCTGATCCCGAGGTGACTGAGCAGCTCCCAAGACATCTATCATGTTAATATTATGTGTGATGAAATGAGAAGCATGAATCACTATTGCATACTACAGTGGAAGGGTTGTTTTGAGGAAACGTAATTCTATGATGGTTTAAGTTGTGAGCTGAACTAGCTACTTTTTTTCATGGAACACCATTTTTATCTGGAAGAACAACTATAGTTATTCAGATTTGTTACTTGGCAGACATTAAAAAAAAAAAGATCCAAGAGAGACCGTCACTTCAAATAAAACAATTGATGGTATTTATTGCCAATGATAGAACTTTGATACACATGGTCATTGTCAACAATATGCACAACTGCCCAGGTTCAGCGTGCATGCTCAAGTGGTAAAAGCAGCATATTTGAGCCACCCACCCTCAGCCTGCTTTTAATTTGCTACTGAAAGCAAATAAGATAATAGCCCAATTTCCCAGAGGTATGCATGGGAGGATAAAAGAAGAGCTAGGAAAGTTTATAATGCACTTTGGATCTTAGAGCCAGTTGGGGTCTCTTATCCCCTTACCCAACCATGAGGGTGAATATTCTATCACATAGGAGGTGTGCTTCCTGGAATTGACACATTACTACCTATTGTATTGTGTGCTTTACTGGAAACTGAGTTTTGATTGCTCATTTATCTAGTTTCTCTTTCAAAATTCCATTCCACTAAATCAATAATCTAGCTTTGCAACTTAAATAAAAGGGAAGCAAATTAAACCCAAAGCAGGAGGAAGTCATAGTAAAGATTAAAGTGGATTTAATGAAATGAAACAAAGAATTAGTTCTTTGAAAATACTGAAAACCTCTTTTAAGAGGAGAAGATTACAGAACCTATGTTGTGGCTGCTGTGTCTAGGTGTCTGTGGCAGTGTGGAGGGGCCCATGAAGAAAAATGTTTAGGAAAGGTGGGGGTAAAAAATCGGACCTCCTAAGCACTAGCAACAGAATCCTCAGTAGCAAATAAGTTGCTACTATAATACATTCAGAACCAAGAAACCCAGAAAAAGTGTCAGCCAATGGTAAAAAATCCTGTCTTTCCCAGACTCCTCAATCCAAAATAAAGTCCTGACTTTGAATATGGACATTTCCTATGACCACGATTCCCACGTCTAGTGAGTTTGGAGGTGGTGTTAGGAGGGTGAGGAGTGTGCTTATAAGCGGGGCATATATAATAACGCAGACATGTTGTCTTGCTTTTAACCTTCACGGTCACCCAGTTTGGAGCACCACCCTGAGGAGAGGTCTAGCTCTCTAACCTGTACAGATTTTCTTTATTGTACACAATTTAAATTTAAAAAACTTAATTTAACTTATTGAAGAGATTGTGGGAGATGTATGAAATGAGAACCAAAATGGACATCACCAGGAGCCAGGCAAATCTACATTCTGATGGTGGTGGGGTGAGGGGAGGACTTGATGAAGCCGGTTGCCTCTGATTTCAAAATCTACTTTGGTCCGACCACTTCTCACCAGGCCACCATCGTTTATGGCCTTCCATCGTTGCTCGGGACTAATTTTGCAGGGTGAGAGGTGATCTTGCAAAGGTCCAGCGGCTGAACCGTGCCAGGCCTGGTTAAGGAACTGCACGTAATGAGAGCAGGAAAGCGTGGTGGGAAGTGATGCAGAAGACATTAACAGTGGGACCGCTTTCCTTCTCAGCGCAAGACATTCTGCCGGAGCTCCATTAACACATGCGGTAGGGAAAAGTGAAAAGTGATTAAATGGAGACATGAGTGCGACTGGATCCAGGTAGTTTTTCAGGAGCGGCTGCTTTCCCTGTGAACTTCTCTGCAGTAAAAGCTACCGGCGTACGGAATCGACCTTCAAGATAGCGGCATCCCGTGGAAGCCGCGAATAGGTCGCTGCCATGTGCTGCCTGGGAACGTACGGACTCGGCCATCTTACGGAATCACATTCCAGGATGATGGCGTCTGCATGGAAGTCGCGCAGTAGGCGCGGCCATATTGCCTCCAACTTTGAGCCCGTACAAGCGGTCACGTACGGACTCGTCCGACAAGGTGGCGGCGCCCACCAGAAAGCAGGATTCTGGCGCGGCCATGTTTCCTGCGAACGTATGGACTCGGCCGCCATACGGCCTCGGTAGTCAAAATGGCGGCGCCTGAGAGACAGTCTGGGCTCTAGGCGGCCGACCACTTGTCACGGAGCCGATGCGCTGGGCCTGCGCAATAGGAGTACGGTGTCCGGGAGGCGCGATCAGAAGCGGAAGTAGTTGTGGGCACCTTTGCAACCGCCGCGGACACCGTAGAATGGTTTAGATTCGCGGGTCGCTGGCGGGGACCGCGAAGGGGTGCACGGAGAGTCGATAGATGGTGAGTACGGGGCTCAAGGGGGGGGTGTTGGCGTTAGAGGTTAATGGGATTGGTAAATGGTGAGGTCTGTTGGCAGATGCATGGGGGGTCTGTGCTAAACCGTAACTGGAGTCTGGGCAGAATTGAGGGGGCCTGTGGGGAACCTTAACAGGGTTCTATGGGAAGAATGATGGGTGTCGGATGGTCTGGGTTTTTTTTTTTTTCTGACATGTGAGCCATGTGGGAATTTTGTAATGAGCCATCATGGGGGTCCGTAATGAAAGTTTAGTGAGGATCCCTGATGGTAGTTCCTTGGGAGTCCGAATGGGGGATTCTTTGGCCAGAGTGCTAAGGAGTTTGCGATGAGTCGTATTGGGTAGTGTGCAGTGCACCGTGGTGACTCTGTATCAAGGGGTCCATGGGGAACCGTGATGGGGGCGGGGGTGTCTGTGGGGTTAATAATGCGGGGTCTGTGGGGAACCGTGATGGGAAGTCTGTGGCTAAATTACATGTTTGTGAGAACTCGTTATGGGGGCGGTCTGTGAGGAGCCACAATAGGGGCAATATGTGGTGAGCAATAGGGTGTTTGTAACGAGCTCTTATGCACGTGCGGATAGATTGATGGAGTGTCAGTGAGGTAAGTATGGGAGGTTTGGAGCAGAGAGATGGGGGTTTATAAGCAGAGTAATGGGGTGTCAGGGGCGATCGATGGGGAGTCTGTGGAGGGACTTATGAGGAGCCATGACTGGAATTCTATTGGCAGAGAGTTGGGGTCTGTGGTGAGCCACGGTGGATTGTAATGGAGGGAGGAGATGCCATGATGGGGGTTCTCTAAGGAGCCATAATTGGGGGGAATCCCACAGGAGGGGGATGGTTCAGACCCTGAACCTCCAGATGCTGGGGAGGACAGCAAGTCGGAGAATGGGGAGAATGCGCCCATCTACTGCATCTGCCGCAAACCAGACATCAACTGCTTCATGATGTGAGCCAGGGAAAGGTGGGCGGGGCTGACACCTGGCAAGGTTGGGTGAGGCCAGTGGGTCCTGCCCCTCACATTTGCACCACTCGCCCCATCCTCTGCAGTGGGTGTGACAACTGCAATGAGTGGTTCCATGGGGACTGCATCCGGATCACTGAGAAGATGGCCAAGGCCATCCGGGAGTGGTACTGTCGGGAGTGCCGAGGTGAGGGGGGCGTGGAGTGGACAGGGTAAGCAGGTAGGGCTTTGAGGGAGGAGGAGGAGCCATAATGGGTGTGGGTCACCGGGAATAGTGATACGTGTGTGGGCAGAGCGATGCGTCTGTGGTGAGCCGTAATAGGGGGTTACTCGAGTGCGCAGCTCTGCTCTGGAGTAGGGGGAGAGACCCTATGGGTGAGACAGGAAAGGAGAGAAGGGGGAAAAAGAGTTCTGGGACGATCCAAATCCCTCAGTCAACCTACCCTGGCCTCACCCTCTGCCCTACAGAGAAAGACCCCAAGCTGGAGATCCGTTATCGGCACAAGAAGTCACGGGAACGGGACAGCAATGAGCGAGACGGCAGTGAGCCCCGGGATGAGGGTGGAGGGCGCAAGAGGCCTGCCCCGGATCCAGACCTGCAGCGCCGGGCGGGGTCAGGGACAGGGGTTGGGGCCATGCTTGCTCGGGGCTCTGCTTCGCCCCACAAATCCTCTCCACAGCCCTTGGTGGCCACACCCAGCCAGGTGAGTGGCTGCGGTGGCAGGGATAAGTAAGGTGATTCCATCTCAGGCCCTACTTGGGTTCCTGATTGGTGTTCTGGACCCCTTCCCTCAGCATCACCAGCAGCAGCAGCAGATCAAACGGTCAGCCCGCATGTGTGGCGAGTGCGAGGCCTGCCGACGTACTGAGGACTGTGGCCACTGCGACTTCTGCCGGGACATGAAGAAGTTTGGGGGCCCCAACAAGATCCGGCAGAAGTGCCGGCTGCGTCAGTGCCAGCTTCGGGCCCGGGTGAGCATGGGTAGAGCTGGGCAGGGTCAGGTTAGGGGGCCAGTGTGTTCAGGAAGAGCTCATTGAGCCTAGGATGGGTGGGTTAGGTGGGGTGGGGCCTAACTGCATACAGACAGGTGGAAAGGAGCCTGGCCTATCCAGATGAATGGGGCTTGGCCGGGTGTGCTGGACTAGCAGGGGAGCCCCCCCAGAACCAGGAAGTCAGGTTAGAGCCAGATGTTTCTAGGTAGTCAGGCATGTCAGGGCAGGTGGAGCAGGGCTGAGCATGTCCTAGTGATACGGGGTCGGGTGGGGGAGCAGGTGTGCCTGGGGAGGCAAGTTAGGGCTGGTTGGTGGGGCCAGGCACTTGTGGGAAGGGCTAGGGCAGGGCCACCCTCCATCCACCTGGGGCTGACCCGGGCCTTCTCCTGCCGGCACAGGAATCGTACAAGTACTTCCCTTCCTCGGTGAGTCCAGCCCCCCCAGGGCGGGGTGGGGCATGCGGGCAGGTTATTCAGGGCCAGTCCTGAGATTCTGCCCTGCAGCTCTCGCCAGTGATGCCCTCAGAGTCCCTGCCAAGGCCTCGCCGGCCACTGCCCACCCAGCAGCAGCCACAGCCATCACAGAAGCTGGGACGCATCCGTGAGGACGAGGGGGCAGTGGCATCATCAGCAGTCAAGGAGCCACCTGAGGCTACAGCCACACCTGAGCCACTCTCAGATGAGGACCTACCCCTGGACCCTGACCTATACCAGGACTTCTGTGCGGGGGCCTTTGATGACCACGGCCTGGTGAGCAGGCAGCGCGTCCCATGGTGGAAGGGTGGAGGTTACAGAAGCAGAGTATCCATAATGAGGAGAGGAGGCAGAGGGTATGGAAGGCTGTTTTGGGACCTGAGTAAGGTGGTCGGGTAGTCACGAGTGGGGCAGGTGGATCAGTGTATGCCTCACTTGCAGCCCTGGATGAGTGACACAGAAGAGTCCCCATTCCTGGACCCTGCACTACGGAAGAGGGCAGTGAAAGTGAAGCATGTGAAGCGTCGGGAGAAGAAATCTGAGAAGAAGGTGATGGAGCGGGTGAAATGAATGTGGGAAGGCAGAGAGCAGGAACTGAATGGGGCGAGAGCCAGAAAGGGGTGGGATGCAGGGGGAGGCTGGGGTCTGGACTGGCTTCTACCGTCCTGACCTGCCTTGTCCCGTAGAAGGAAGAGAGATACAAGCGGCATCGGCAGAAGCAGAAGCACAAGGACAAGTGGAAACACCCAGAGCGCACAGATATCAAGGACCCTGCATCACTCCCACAGTGCCTGGGACCTGGCTGTGTGCGCCCTGCCCAGCCTGGCTCAAAGTATTGCTCAGACGACTGTGGCATGAAGCTGGCAGCCAAGTGAGTCATTCTCAGAGGCTTCAAGGGAATAAGGGAGTATAGGGTAGGGCTTGACCAGATCCCTTTTTATGTCTGCTAGTCAGTTACCTGTCCACCATTCAGTCAACCACCCACCTATCCATCCTCCATCCATTCACCATCCAATCATGTATCTGCTCATCCATCTACTCTTTAGTCATCTACTTGCTTACCTTTCACCATCCGGTCACCCATTCATTCTGTCATTGTTGGCTTACCCCAGTTGCTCATCTTTTGCTTGACACCTTCCCATGTGCACTCAACCCACTGCTCCCTGCAGCCGCATCTACGAGATCCTTCCCCAGCGTATCCAGCAGTGGCAGCAGAGCCCCTGCATTGCTGAGGAGCATGGCAAGAAGCTGCTTGAACGCATCCGCCGTGAGCAGCAGAGTGCCCGCACCCGCCTTCAGGAAATGGAGCGCCGATTCCATGAGCTCGAATCCATCATTGCGCGTGCCAAGCAGCAGGCTGTGCGTGAGGATGAGGAGGTGAGCAGGCGTGGGCACAGCAGCGCAGGGCCCAGTACCGGTCCTGCCTGGCCTCATCATTCCTTCCGCCCCATGCAGAGCAATGAGGGTGACAGCGACGACACGGACCTGCAGATCTTCTGTGTCTCCTGCGGGCACCCTATCAACCCGCGTGTTGCCTTGCGCCACATGGAGCGCTGCTATGCCAAGGTCAGGGTGTCAGCCTGAGGGGGGCAGACGGTGCGGGACTCTTACTGGGTCTGTGGGGGCAGATGTGTTGTCTTGGGAGGGCATGCAGCGCACATCCACAGTTCCCTCCGTTTGTGTTCCTCCTTCCAGTATGAGAGCCAGACGTCCTTTGGGTCCATGTACCCCACACGCATTGAAGGGTGAGTGTGGGTACCCTGCATGTAGGGTCAGGGCTTGGACGTTACAGCTGGGGCTGGAAGTGGGATGTTGGGGCCGGATGTGGCATGTGCAAGGGTAAGCAGGTCCCCTCTTCCTCTCCCCGACTACACGCTCTCCCACCCCGCAGGGCCACACGGCTCTTCTGTGATGTCTACAATCCTCAGAGCAAGACATACTGTAAGCGGCTCCAGGTGCTGTGCCCCGAGCACTCACGGGACCCCAAAGTAAGAAGTTCCCTCAACTCCCCCATTCTGTCCCTCCTGCCTTCCTCACTGCTCAACATTCATCCGTTCCTCCCCCCACGTCCTTTTCCCACCTGACCACTTCCATAACCTGCACTTTCCCGGCCTCATCACCCTGCATTCACCTCCTGTTGTCCTGTCTCGTCGCCTCCTTTTCCTCCCCTTTTCCCTGCCTTTTCATCCTCTGTTCCTCTCCTCCATTCTTCTCCACTCTCCCTTGAACTCTCCATTCCTTCCCATCTCCCTCCTTGACCACTCCCCATTCTTATTTTCTTCCTGACTCAGCACTCCTCATTCATCTCCACTCCGTCTCCCTGCAGGTGCCAGCTGACGAGGTATGCGGGTGCCCCCTTGTACGTGATGTCTTTGAGCTCACAGGTGACTTCTGCCGCCTGCCTAAGCGCCAGTGCAACCGCCATTACTGCTGGGAGAAGTTACGGCGTGCTGAAGTGGACCTGGAGCGCGTGCGCGTGGTAGGTTTTGATGCTGGACGTGGCCAGGGTGAGGTGGATCTTCCGAGCTCCTTCTCATGGCTCCTCTGCTCCCCTGGCAGTGGTACAAGCTGGACGAGCTGTTTGAGCAGGAGCGCAATGTACGCACAGCCATGACAAACCGGGCAGGATTACTCGCCCTGATGTTGCACCAAACGATCCAGCATGACCCACTCACTACCGACCTGCGCTCCAGTGCTGACCGCTGAGCCTCACGGGCCCAGATGTCCTCACACCCTGCATTTCAGGCGGGGGAGCTTGCCGGAATCCTTCATTTGTGTGTTTTTTTAATGGTCCCTGAGTTTCCCCTTGTGTCCACCCACCATTTGACTTCCCACCAACTCTTACCAGAAGGTCTCAGAATTTCCTCCTGTCTTTGTCTGTCCCTGTCTCTTTCCATTTTCTGTACCTAGGTGGGACTGTAGAGGCTGATCAACCATGTTTCCCTCCTTCCTGGTTTTGTTAATAAAATTTTGAAAAGCCAAGAAAGATAACAACTGATCGTCTCCAAACTTGACCCAGTTGCAACTGCATTCCCAAACCCCTGGGGTAGATGGGCCGTGGCACACCTATACTCATGAGGGGCTGCAGTACATGTGTAGGCTGTGAGCATACAGCTGGCATCCACTTGGTGCAGGTTTCCCCCTTGAGCTGTGGGGATATGACCTGCTGAGGGAAGAGCCCAATGACTTACCACTCACAGCCTGATTTTGAGACAGTGGGTATACAGTCAGCGTTCATTTAGTGTGTGGCTAATCAATTTACTACTCCTGTGTGAGTGTTAATATTCTCCAGGCCAAAGGTGTACTCAATGATGAACCTCTTTCCCTGCAAACCCCTTTGGGGATGTGTATGCAGCAGGAGCCCACTGACTTTGTGCCAGGAACCCCACCCCCACCTAATCTGGTTGTTGGGTCCAGTGGGGCCCACAGCCTGGCTTTCTGGGATGGACCTGCCCTCATCAGTTGCATGGACCTAGCCTTCTGTTTACCTGCAGCGTGGCACTGCCTCCGTCCCCAGTTCCTGCTCAAGGAGCTGGGGCCAGCACAGTGTTACTTGGCTCTGCACTCTCCTGCAGCTGTTCAGCGGGGAGGAGAGAGCGGGACACGGATAGTCCTGGGGAGACGTTCGCAGGGACTGGAGAGCATCCGCGGGTGACCTCGGCAAGAGTAGGGCTCCAGCACAAAACCAGCCTTCGCCGTGCCTCCCTCCCGGTTACTCCTTGTGGAGACCTATCATGAGCTGGACGTGACTATCAAAGTTGCAGTCTCACACACGTTTGTGTCTTTCTATAATGTCAGACTTTATTAGAATAAAGCCATGGATGTAGTCCTACTGACTAGTTTTTTGTTGTTGTTTTTTCTTCTTAGCTGAGCCATCTTGCCACCTGTTGGCAGCTCAGCGGCAGCTCAGCTCAGACCGGGAATCAAACCGGTGACCCTGTTGCTCAGAGCTCGCGCTCTTCAGTGAGCTCTTAACCAACCGAGCCACTTGTCCGGCGCGTGCTGACTAGGTTTACCACAGGCTTCGACTAAGGCTCCCACCAGAGGATAGCCTCCAATAGTCGAGGTACAGCGGTTTCACACAAGAGGGTCACACGGGTTTGCAAGCAATAGGGTTAGGCAAGGTGAACAGCGTCTTACGAAAGGATGAGAGCCCGGTGTTCAGCGAGAGTCGCTGGGGTGCGTATTGTCGGGTGTCAGGCTGGGCTGGTGAGACGGTCAGGAGGCAAGACTTTACGCGCTCCGTCTGGGACGAGTGCAGATGCGGCTGTCAGTTGAGGCCTGAATGATGAGCCTTCAGAGAGCACTGTTTTTATGCTCAAGCCTGGGTGCGGTGCACCCACCTGCAGTCCGATAAAGCCGTCCAGATGGTTACACTCCACCCTGCGTCTGGAGTTATCTGGTTAAGGCGTTCACTGGGTATGCCTTTCACATGCCCTAGCATGATTGTCACTTTGTGACTGACATAACTATCAAAGGCATAATTAATGCTTCATACAAGACCGCTTATTCCATGGGCCAACCCCAACCCTCTAGGCCCCCTTAGGTTGCGCCCGGAGGGCGCAGGCGCAAGTAAGGTAGGCGGAGTGGGGCAAACGTCCTGGTGGGCTAAGCAAGAAGCGCAGGCGTTGCGGATCTCCGATAGGGACACGAGCCCTAGTTGGACTTCAGCGCGCAAGCGCAGCACATCCCGGCAAGGGGCGCGCGCAGCTGCGGGACTCAGTACGCAGGCGCGGGGTCCTCCCTATTAAGGGCAAGTGGAGGCGGTCATTAGCGCGCAGGCGTCTCCGTGGGAGCGGAACCCGATAGGCGGGCCCCGGATTTCCGGTTTCGGGGGCAACGAACGGCCGCGGCGGCGACAGCTACCGTTTCAGAGGAAGCTGCTGCAGAGGAGGAAGAAGAGAAACAGGGCCAAGCGGGAGGTTCAGGCGGGACCCTCGTCATGGGTCCGCGGATCTAGAGCGGCGGAAGCTACCGGCCCGAAGCCGAGCTGGTGAGACAGTCGTGGGGGTGGAAGTGGAGAGCGCTCAGGCGGAGGATGGGGAAGAATTGAGGCTCAGAACACTGACGGAGCGGGCCCTCTGGCCGATGAGTGGGAGGAATGGCGGCGTCGGAATAGTGAAGGGGGAGGAATGGGTAGATTTTAGACGGAGGACGGAGAGAAATGGGGCTCAGGACGCTGACAGTGGAAGTGTCGGGATCCTGGACGAGGACGGAAAGGAGTGAGGCAGGATTTGAACGCTTAGGGGAGACATGGGGGCCTTTCGAGTTAAGGAGAGAAATGGGTGTTCAAAACACTGAGGGGAAGAAATGAGGGGCCCTCAGGCTGATGACGGAGAGAAATCGGGGCATTGGGATTCTGAAAGGGAGGGACGGGGCTGTTACGGAAGACGAGGAGAAATAGGGGGTCAGAACACTGACAGGGATGTTTTGGGTCTGGGACAAGGACAGAGGAATGGAGGGTTGAGAATGTTGAGGGGAGAAATCAGGATCTCTCAGGCTCGTGAGAGGAATGGAGGATGAGGACGCTGAAGGGAAGGTGTAGAGAACTTTTTAGCTGCCAAGGAGAGGAATAGAGAGCTTCAGGGGCTGAGATTGGGAAGGAACTGTGGCTCAGAACACTGACAGAGGGGAAGGAAGGGGGGAGGGTTTCAAGCTGAGAAACAGAAGGAATGAGGGGCTATTTAGGTCAGGGGTATGGAGGAGTTGGGGACTCTGTGGCAGAGGACACAGAGGAAACCGATGTAATAATGTGAGGTAGCAGGAGAAAAGGACATCAGACAGGGAAGGAATGGGAGGGTTGAAAGACCGAAAGAGAAATTAGGGACTCCTGGGTCAGGGAAGGGAGTGAGTGGGAGTCTGAATATTGACAGTGCTGGGATTTCAGTCTGAGGACGGGAGGAATGGGGGCCTCTCGGGCTGAGGATGGGGAGTATGGAGGTCTTGGGGACGAAGGGGAGGAGTAGAGTACCAATAGGTGAAAGACAGAGACTGTCTCGTGGGCCAAGGACAGCGAGAATGAGGGGAAAGACTGCAAGTCTCCTAGGTTGCCGGTGGGCGGAAGTGATGGCCCCTCGGGCTGAGGGTGGGGAGGAGTAAGGGACTGTGAGGAAGAGGACCCTTGGGTTGAGGATGGGGCCATCAGGTCAAGAGGGTGAGGAATGTCGAGCTCCTGGGCCTAGCGCAGGGAAGAGTTGGGTGGGAATGGGGGTTTTCTCTTCTTTATATTGGCCATTTGCCTGTGGCAGGTCCCAGGTCTTGTGCAAGTATTAATAGATACCAGTGGTTTGTGTGGCCTGGGGCATAGCATGTCACCTCCTAGAGCCTCTGTTTCTCCCATTGCCCCTACATGTTGCAGGCTGCTGCTCCTTCCTGTGGCCCCCATGGCTGAGGAGTGGCTGGACTGCCCAGCCCTGGGCCCTGGCTGGAAGCGCCGTGAGGTTTTTCGCAAGTCAGGTGCTACCTGTGGACGCTCAGACACCTATTACCAGAGGTACTGGGTGGGTTGTGGACAGTCGGGTAGGGCTGAGCCTGGTTAGGTAGGGTGAAATCGGGGCGTGGTTAAATTTATGGGTGGAGCTAAAATTATGCATATAAAGTTGGTCCTCGTTATTTGCAGGTTGTGTATTTGCAAATTTGCCTACTCACTAAAATCTGTTTGTACCCCCAAAGTCATTACTCAGCTGTGTTTTCGTGGTCATTTGTGGACATGCACAGAGCAGCAAAAAAATGTTAAGTCGCCTGGTGCACACACCCCAGCTTAGGTTGAACGAAGCGGTATTTCAGCACTTGTACTATAAACAAGTCCTTTTCATTGTCTACGTAGTACCATGCTTTTTGAATTTTTGTAATTTTTATTGGTGATGGTGATTTTGCTGTTTACAGTGGTCCCAAAACATAGTGCTGAAGTGCTGTCTAGTGTTCTAAGTGTAAGAAGTCTGTGATGTGTCGTAAGGAGAAAATACATGTTAAATACTCATAAACTTCATTCAGGTGTGAGTTGTAGTGCTGTTGGGTGTGAGTTCAGTGTTAATTAATAAAAAAATGTGGTACATCTAGAAAAGAAAGAGGAAATTTTTCAATTCGTACATGCGGCTGCTCCAGAAAGTGCAAACGAAATCCGTAGTACTTGATGTGATGAGGCTAAGGAAAAGTTGGGAAAGTGACTAACTTAATGGATCTGTGAGATGATAATGACCAAATATAAAGTGTAGTGGACAGCATTGTGAGGCTGAAAGCCAAGGACGTTACTTACCCAGGGTGAAGAAAATGTTAAACCTGTTATGCTAGTGCGGCTGTCTCACATGTTTCAAAAGGTGACACGTTGTTAAAAATGTTAAATTTGCTTGCAAGGCAGGTTCTGCAGATCAAACGTGCTGAAGATTTTTAAAAATACCTGCAAAGTGCTATATGGGAAAAGGATTGCGTAGAAGAGTAGATTTCCAGTGCTGGTGACACTGGCTTGTTTTATGACATTGGCAAAGAAACCTGTATAATGCAGATTGCCTCCAAAGCTCCTGGCTTCAAATCAATCAAAGCCATACAGTTAATTATTTGTAAGAAGATATTAAATAGGATCTTTAAACAGAAACACACAAAAAACAAGGTTACATAGGATTAGTTTACAAAAATATTGTGACTAGAGGCTTGTAGGAACCTAACCTGTAGTTCCACTAGGAACAGTGGTTCTGTATTCACTAATTCAGTGTTCCAGGTGACTTTATAGAACATAACTACCATGAATAATTAAATTCGACTATACATACATAAACATGCATGTTTATAAACAATTTACACTTAAGGATTTAAGTTATATTAAGATATACTAGTGAGGGAGGGGATGGGAGGGGATGGGGCAGAAGATGAAGGGATTAGAAAGCAAATAAGTAGACACAATATAGTCATGGGGATATGAAATACAGTAACACAGTATGGGGAATATAATCAACAATGTTGTAAAGATTATGTAAAGTGCTGCATGGGTACTGGACTTACCAAGGGGATCACTTCATAGACTGTGTAGATGCCTGGCCAATGTGCTGTACAAGTGAAGCTAAAGTAGAATGATACTATATGTCAACTATAAGTATATATGCACATATAATCATGGGAGGTGGATTATAGCATAAGGAAGATAGTCAATGGTATTGTAACAGTTACATAAGATGTCAGGGGTAGTAGCTTGGGGAGGGAGGTTATCACTTTGTGAGGGGTGTAAATGTCTATTATATTGCTTTGTATACCTGAAACTAATAATAAAAAAAAAGATACACTAGTGATATGCTAGTTAAATTTTCTACACTTTTCCTAAACTTTTTTTGTGTCTAAGTTGCTGTTTTCCCGGAGGAATGTAATAAAATTACAAATACAATTACATTTATATTTAATCATACATTTATTCACATACTTACAACTTGTATAAAACGTTCGACATTTATAAATGTAAGTGCAATTATCAAGAATTGTAAAGGATCTGAGATTTTTAGCCTACTTAGTTCGAGAGAACAAGTGAGCATGTCAGTTTTGTGAATGCTGGTAGGAGATATGAGACTCCTGGGTCAGAGATGAAAGACAGTTTATTACTCATAGCAATAACAGTATCCAAAATTTCATAATTTTTGTATGGGTTCCCAGAATGCCAATTCCCGCAGGGTCACATGAAGAGGGCTAACTAGCATACCTGTACCTGTAACTGGGTTGTATTGTGGGAAGGGAACCCTGAGCTTAAGGAATCCAATCTTTTATAATGTTAGGACAGTAAAGATGTCTTCCCTTTGCTCTGGAAGGAGACCCTTTCTCTTATCTTCCAAGGTTGTTTGCTGTATAAACATCCTTGAAAAAATAGCTAGTAGCAAAGGATAGTTCGTGCCTCTCTTGCAAGACATGCAAAAGTACAAGAGACCTGTGTAGTATTGTCTCCCAATGTTAGTTACTTATACTTTATTTTGTATGTAGTTACACATTTATTTGTTTACACATTTGTTTGTATGTTTATGTGTGCATTTTTATATGTATGCTTTTAAACGTTTCTTATGTTAAGTTGTCTATATATTTAGTATGCAAAGCTAATACATTTACACGTATTTAACATAGTTGTGTTCATTTTTGTGTTTATTTTCAATGATACGGAACACTATTAGTATGCTATAAGTACACACGTCGATTTACATTTATACTGTTTATTAATGTTCGTACACCTGCTGGTATTTATATACCTTTAATATTGTTGCTATTTGGGGTTAGTTGGGGTAGGGCCTGGTCAGGGCTCACACGCCTATCCCAGGCTGCCTCCTATATCCCACCAGTCCTGTGGACCTGTTCACTAACCCAGTGGGAGAGTTGTGTGGGTGGAGAGGCAGTGGCTCCACTTGGGTACCAACCCATCCTGGCCCACCCACAGCCCCACAGGAGACAGGATCCGAAGCAAAGTTGAGCTGACCCGATACCTGGGCCCTGCGTGCGACCTCACCCTCTTCGACTTCAAACAAGGAATCCTTTGCTATCCAGCCCCCAAGGTACTACACAATGTGGGGTACCTAGGCGCAGGGGTGGCTGAGCCACCTAACACCCTCCCACTGACCTACATTCTTCCCGCCCTTGCTCTCATCTCCAGACCCGGTCTGTTGCTCTCCCTAGCAAGAAGCGGAAGAAGCCGTCGAGGCCAGTCAAGGCTCCGAAATGTCACGTTGTATCCCAGAGGAGTGAGGACAAGAAAGAGGCCCCAAGGGTTGAGACCAACGCTGACGCTGACGCTGACACAGCCCCAGCTTCTCTCCCTGCGCCTGGGTGAGTGTTGGTCTAAAGTGAACCAAGTGGGTGAGGATTGTGGTTGGGGGTACACTCAGGGTCCTACACCCATGTTTCCCATTCCAGGTACTGTGAGAACTGTGGGATCAGCTTCTCAGGGGATGGTACCCGAAGGCAGCGACTCAAAACACTGTGCAAGGACTGCCGAGGTGAGTGGCTCCTGGGCACTGGGAGACAGGAGCTGGAGCAGGCCTGCTGTCAGGCCAGGACACTGGTGTAGGGCTGGAGGTTGAATGGTGGCTGTCAGGGCAGAGGCAGTGGATGAGGTCGGAATCTGATGTTTCCTTTCCACTTCTCTTCTTAACCCCTCCTTCCACCCAGCACAGAGAATTGCTTTCAACCGGGAACAGAGGATGTTTAAGGTAAGCACGGCCTGCCTCTTCCTCACAAGTGTGCGGTGGGAGCAGGATGTGATGGGGGCTAGTGGAGGGTCTGAAGGAATGGTGATGGACCACAGGATGTCAGAGTCATTTTGTAGGGAACTGGCTGCAGTCAGGAGACAGTAATGGGAATTAATGGGGTGTTAGTAGACACAGAGATGAGGTTAACAGTGGACCAGTAGACATCGGGAAGTCCTCAGTGATGGTAGCTAATCAGTAATTATCAGATACAGCAATGAGGCAAATGGGGGACTAGCAGTCACAATGATGGGAGCTAATGTAGGGTCAGCAGACACTTGAGGGGCAGTGCTCCTGGAGTCAGTCTGCTTGGGCCTGTGACCTTGCCTCACCCATTCCTGGCAGCGTGTGGGCTGCGGGGAGTGTACAGCCTGCCAGGTAACTGAGGACTGCGGGGCCTGCTCCACCTGCCTTCTGCAGCTGCCCCATGATGTGGCCTCGGGGTTGTTCTGCAAATGTGAGCAGAGACGGTGCCTCCGGATTGTGGAAAAGGTGAGTTGGGCAGGTGGAGTGGGCCCAAGGCTCACCCTGGCCCCTGGCCCTCATAGCCCTGGCCCCGTGCATCATGCCTCTGCCCCTCACGCCCCACAGAGCCGAGGGTGTGGAGTATGCCGGGGCTGTCAGACCCGGGAGGACTGTGGCCATTGCCGAGTCTGCCTTCGCCCTCCCCGCCCTGGTCTCAGGCGCCAGTGGAAGTGTGTCCAGCGGCGCTGCCTACGGGTGAGTTAGGCTGGAGGGGCCAGTGCTGGTGGGGCCAGGGCTGTGGCAGAGCTTATTCCGCTGTTAAAACTTGTTGCTGCTGCTGCTTTCTCCCAACTTGGCCTTGCCCGCCTCATGTCTTCTTTTCTTCCCCACCCCACGCTCACCTCTCTGGCCCCACCTACCTGCCCCCGTCTGCCAGCACCTTGCCCATCGCCTCCGTCGCCACCATCAGCGATGCCAACGACGCCCTCCCCTAGCTGTGGCTCCCCCTGCTGTGAGTGCCCCATCCCACACTCTGCCTGTCTGTCCCACGCATGCTTTCTGCATTCCTGGGCGGGAGGGTCCTATGTCTGCCTGGTGCCACCAAGCCTAACCACCCTTTCGGCTTTGTCCTAGGGTAAACGTAGCCGCCGCAGGGGAGGCTGTGACTCCAAGGTGGCTTCCCGGTGGCGTCCCCGAACCCAGACTCTGCCTCCGCCTCCGCCTCCCCCATTGCAGCCTCCAGAGTCCCCAGAGCTGGTGAGGCCCTAGTGGGCAGGGGGAAGGCACAACCCTAATCCTGCCCAGTACCTACCCTGACCCCAACCCATTTGCCTCTGCAGCACCCCACAGCCCTGGCCCCCTCGCCACCTGCCGAGTTCATCTATTACTGTGTAGACGAGGACGAGCTAGTGAGTGGCCCCATCATACCTGGACAATTCTAGACTCGCCCAGGGCACTTGGTTAAGCCCAAAGAAGCAGATGCTACAGTGGGCCTAATAGGGGAACAGCAAGGCACAGTAATGGGTACTAGTATGAATGAGCAGACAATGGGGGAGGGCCTAATATTGGATCAACAGGTACCCTGATGGTACCTAATGGCAAATGAACCAACACTCTGGTGGGACTAAAAAGAGGAGCTGGCACAGTGACCGGAGTTTACATAGGATGAGTAGACATATGGCAAGTGTGGTGATGGGAGCTAATAGAGGACCAGCAAAATCCTGCTGGAGGTGGGGTGTAAGACACTGTTTGGTAGCTAGTGGGGGACTAGCAGATAGTGATGGATACTGTGTTGAAGCAGCCACAGTCTTAACAGTGTTGAGCCATCCGGTACAGTGATAGTGCCTGATGTGGGACTAGCAGACACTGAGACTAGTGGGAGTCAGGCTAAGACTAGGGTGCAACCAGTGTCCTCTGCTCAGGCTAGTGGAGGAACAACGGAACAGTGCTATAATAGTCCTAGTGACAGCATCCTCCCTGCCCCGTTCCCCTTGTTCCCCAGCAGCCCTACACAAACCGCCGGCAGAATCGCAAGTGTGGGGCCTGTGCAGCCTGCCTGCGGCGGATGGACTGTGGCCACTGTGACTTCTGCTGCGACAAGCCCAAATTCGGGGGCAGCAACCAGAAGCGCCAAAAGTGTCGTTGGCGCCAATGCCTGCAGTTTGCCATGGTGGGTGGGGCAGGAAGGATCAGATGGGCGGGATAAGTTGGGCCAGGTCCTCCAGTGCCTGGGAGTGGTGGGCAGGTCTGGTAGGTAGGTGGGACAGGCCAGTGCGCCCCCCAGATGGGCTTGGCCAAGCATTAGCAGACATCGTACTGAGGTAATCTGGGTGGCACATTGCTAACAGGTGACTGGCAGGCTCAGTGATGAGGAGCTCATAAATAAGCAGATTCTGTGCGGGTAGGAATGGGGGATCAGCAGGCATGTTGATCAGGGCAGGGTGGTGTGGTCGGAGCATTGTACCAGCTGGCCATAACTTCCACCCTTTCCTTACAGAAGCGTCTGCTGCCAAGTGTCTGGGTAGGGCCTGAGGATGGAGCGGGGCCACCCCCATCTTACTCTCGTCGAAAGAGGCCTGGCTCTACTCGACGGTCCCTTCTGGGCCATGCCCTGAAGCCCCCCTTGGCCATGTCCACAGCCCCACCAGAACATGCCCAGATTCCAATGAAGCAGGAAGCAGGCAGTGGTTTTGTGTTGCCCCCGCCTGGCACTGACCTTGTGTTCTTACGGGAGGGTGCAAGCAGTCCTGTGCAGGTACCTGGACCTGCCCCAGCTTCCACAGAAGCCCTATTGCAGGTGAGGGCCCCATCTTATCCTGCCCTTCTCAGCCATACCCAGCCTTGTGCCAGTAAGCTGGGACCAAGTCTACTGCAATCCTCCTTCACACAGGAGGCGCAGTGCCCTGGCCTGAGTTGGGTTGTGGCCTTACCCCAGGTGAAGCAAGAGAAGGTGGATGCCCAGGAAGACTGGACACCGGGCACAGCCATCCTGACTTCTCCTGTATTGCTGCCTGGCTGCCCCAGCAAGGTGGGGGTCAGTGATGGGTGATCTGTGAACAGAGTGATGGTGAGCCTGAGCCAAGATGGTGGTTCTTTGAGCAGAGCAATAGGTGTGCTGATTGCAGCCTCTCCACAGAATTACCCTGCCTTCCCCAGGCAACTAGCTTTGCCTGCATTGCCGCCCAGCTAACAGAAAAATGGAAACCTGTAAGGAATGGGAAAGGTTTGTAGACAAATGGTTTTTCTGTGCTGAAGTGTGACAAGTGAGATTTGTCAGCACAGTGACAGGTTGGCTAGTAGAGACCCTCCCCTCAGGCCAACCCTGCCTTTCTGACTGTTGCCCGTTTCCCACCTTCCCCAGGCATTAGACCCAGGCCTGCCACTTGTGAAGCAAGAGCCACCTGACCCTGAGGAGGAGAAGAGCAAGGATGACTCAGCCTCTGATTCGGCCCCAGAGGAGGAGGCAGCAGGGGTTGGCACGCCAGTGGTCAGTGCTGGGGGACACATCACCCTGCCCTGACTGACCCTGCTTTAGCCCCACTGGTCATGTTGACCCATAATGTTAATTCTTCCCCAGATCACGGAGATTTTCAGCCTGGGTGGAACCCGCCTCCGGGACACAGCAGTCTGGTTGCCAAGGTGTGCCCCACACAGTGAGGGGTTGGGGTGGGGTGGGTGCCGGTCAGATGTGGGCCCTGAGTTTTGAAAGTACAGCCAGCAATTTGGCATGCTGTGGTGGGAGGTAAAGGCCCCACAGCATTGCACTGATAGTGACCACTGAGGAGGTACGTGTAGGACCCTAAGAGATTCCCTGAAGTCCCGGTCAGGATGCTCTCCGGTAGGGAGCTGTTGCGGGGAGGGTCGGGGGGAGTCGAGGGAGAGGACTTGGTGCAGTGTGATGAGATTAGACAGAGAAAGGAAGGAAAGCTTGGTCCCCACCTCCCTAAGAAAAACCAGCAGGGGTCAGAATTAATATATAAATTCTTAAAGAATCATCATTTGGGGTCTTTAATGCCTTTGGAGTGTCCAAGAGATGACCAGGTGGGCTGGGCAGTGGTGGGTGGGCAGGATATCTGGGTCTTGAGATGGCTCCGATCTGGGTCCACTTGCAGCTGTGTGGTCTTTTGGTCTAGTCCTGTGCCTTCTGGAGCGTCCTCTGTGGAGGGGGTTAGGCTGTGTTTCTTGAGCCTTTCCTGAGCCTGTTGAGAGGTTATTGACAATTCCAGCTGCTGTGCAGAACTGTCCCTGCAAGCTTGGCAATAAGATAAAGGATAGGTGCCTGTGAGGATTGGGATGATGGGAGGAGGACAAGGAAATGCTGCTGCTTGCAGAATATTGACAGGCCCTACAGAGCCTTAGACACAGGCAACATAAACTCTTGGCTTCAGCACCTGGGTTCCTTGGTTCCTGCAGACTAGTTTCTGTAGGCCAGAAATCCCTCCATCTGCACTTGGGCGATTACAGAGGTATGAGCTCTGACAATTAAGTTCGCAAACTCATCCTAGAAAAAGTGATACATACCTCATTGCTGAATATCACTATGGTCACCTTTGAAGTACACCCCTTGGGAAGCTATGCACCGACACCAGCGCCTAGGCCACCCTTCAGAGCAATTTTGGAACTTTTTTTTTTTTTCTGGAATGGCCATCAGAGCTGTCATCATATTACCCTTGATGTCTTGAATGTCATCAAAATGTTTCCCTTTCAGTATTTCCTTTATCTTCAGGTAAAGAAAGAAGTCATTGGGGGCCAGATCAGGTGAGTACGGAGGGTGTTCCAACACAGTTATTTGTTTACTGGCTGAAAACTCCCTCACAGACAGTGCCGTGTGAGCTCGTGCATTGTCGTGATGCAAGAGCCATGAATTGTTGGCGAAAAGTTCAGGTTGTTTTCGTCTAACTTTTTCACACAGACTTTTCAGCACTTCCAAATAGTAAACTTGGTTCACTGTTTGTCCAATTGGTACAAATTCATAATGAATAATGCCTCATATCAAAAAAGGATAGCAACATCGTTTTGACTCTTGATTTGGACTGACGGATCTTTTCTGGTCGTGGAGAATGGGCTGACTTCCATTGTGCACTTTGACGCTTTGTTTCAGGGTCCTATTGATACACCCATGTTTCATCACCAGTGAAAACATGGCCCAAAACATCGTCTTGCCTCTCCAAAAGGTCTTGGCAAACTTCGACTCCCCTTTGCTTTTGTTCATCGGTGAGCTCATTTTTGCACACACCTTTCTCATGCCAAGATTTTCAGTTAAGATTTTCCTAACTGTTTCTCTATTGATGTTTACTTGGTCTGCTATGCTTCTCACAGTCAGCCAACGATTTTGACGCACAATTCAACGAATTTTTGCAATGTTTTCGTCAGTTCTGCTCGTTGCTGGCCACCCTGACGTCTCTATCAGTGACACATTCTCTTCCCTCAAAAAAACGTTTAATCCATTTGTACACTGCCGTTTTCTTCATGGTATTATCCCCATAAACTTGGATTAACATGTCCCTGATTTCACTTCTACTTTTGCCAAGTTTAATAAGAAATCTAATGTCTGTTCATTGCTCTAATTCAAGCTCAAACATTCTCGCGACGGCACACAAAAACATGCAACAATAATGAACGCCACTCAGCAAGACATCACCACATGTCAACATAAACACAGCTGTTAAACACTGATATGCAAAGGTTATGAAACCTCATTGAGCTGTTTGTGCAGTGCTGCCAATGTAAGTGCACGGTGGCAAGTTCGCGAACTTAATTGTCAGATCTCATACTGATCGAATCCCTGCTGGATACACTGCAGTGTGGGAGATAACAGCGGTGAATACAATGACCGTGGAAGGTTTACCCTTCAGGAAACAGGACTCCTGCCTTCAGGGAGCTTAAAATCTACCTGGGGAAACAGTTTCCCTATGGATGAAATCATTACGTATAACAGAAGGTAACGATGTGCTATGTTGTTTGTAATGGGCGATTTTAGAAGAGGGAAGAGAGAGAAGGGATAAGTAATCAGAAATGGATGGCCGACACAAATTAGTAGGACATGGTTTTGTGATGCTCCATTTTGCACATAGCGAGCCTCATTCAACATACAACTGCTCCCTCTCCTCTAGGTCCAAGGACCTTAAAAAACCTGGAACTAGAAACCAGTAGACTGGAGGCTTCTGCAGACTAGGATTCAAGGTGATATTTTCAGACCGGCTTTATGAGAGACAACACTGACGTACTCAGAGGCTGGACCATAGCGCGATTGCCAGGGCTTGTGTAGGAGTCCGTAGGAACTGCAAAAACCTACCACCAAGCCAGAGGGCCACGCCTGTTCAGTACTTTGAGCTTATAGATGAAGTGAGCAGGGAAGGAAGAGAAAGAGAAGGAAGTTGGTGTCTGCTCCAAGTGGTGGAAATCCCAGAAGCCGGAGTGTGATGAGAAGTTTGGATATTAGGGGTGGAGGAGCTGGGATTGAGACTGGGGAATAGAACTAGAGCCACCATAAAACAACCTCAACAAGCCATCTTCTTAAATATTCAGGGGCTTTTGTGTGAGACCTGGCAGTGTCTCTTAAGTAACTGGGAGACAGCAATTGAAAATGTAATGTGAATAAATAAGGAAAGGAACTGCTGTTTGGTGAATTCTTCCTTATGGATCCAATTTAATCCTCCAGACAGCCTTTTTAGGAAGACAGTGATTTTGCCCATTTTGCAGATGGGAAAACTGCGACTCAAATAACTTGTCCAGTGTCAAGCAGCTAGTATTGATAGAGCCTAGAATCAAACCCGGTTTGTTAAAGACTTGTTCTTTAAGCCACTAACCTGTGAACTGTAATCCTATATTCAATAACGTATAATAATAGTATAGTAGCAAGTTTCCAGTGACCCTGAAAACAAGCTGGATTACTTTAAGCCTTATAACAAATCTCTACAGTGTTGCCTCTAGCATGGTTTAAGGAGTGCCAGGGCTATGTGGACAAGGTCACCTTGTCAGAGCATCTGTGTATCCAGATACTGGGTTCTTTCCAGGCCTCGGATGTTGCATAGGATTCCTAAAACCCTAAATGCCACTGTCCATTTTGCTTGTTTACCTCACTCCCTCCCCTCAGCCAAAGCAGACTTTAGAAGTAAAACTGTCAACGCCTGGCTCATCTTTCCTGATAACTTGCATCCCCTGCCCCTTGATGACTTTGTGCTTGGTTTCTGTACTCAGCCCTGTCTACTAGGAGTCTTGATTTTCTGCTTCAAGTCCTGTCAAAGGGCTAGTCTTGTCTCAGCCCTGTCTCACTTTCCAATTCTTTGCATAGTGCTAAAAGTGATTAGACCTGTGATTCATTACTTAGCCAGCTTTGCAGGGGGGACTGAGTGTGTGCCTCCTTAAATTTTGTAGCCCATGTGCCTCCCTTGCTTTACTCTAGTTTCTAGCCCTGCAACTTTACATAATTCAGATGTAGATTAGCTATTTCTGCACCCTCCCCCCTCAGCCCCTTGTTTTGCCTCATCCTACTCACTTCAGCCAGAGTTGACTGGATAATTTTTTGCTGTTGTTTTGCTCCCCACAAGATCGAACCACCCAACCCTAGTATTCTGGTAATTTTGACAGTGACGTCCTAAGTGAAATTTATATGATTGGTATTCTGACTCATGATATAAGAGTCTGGTTACCATGTATATCAGGGTACAATTAGAAAAGCAACACCACTAATATAAAGATTTTATATATATATATGTATGTATATGTATATATGTATATTATTTAAGGGATTTATTATAGGGATTTGACCATATGCAATTGTGGGAGCTGGTTAAACAGTCTGTAAGGCTGTTGTCTTTGCATCTAATGCTGGAGCTTGAAGTCTGCAGGGCAGGCAGTCGGGAAAGGAAGAAGGATGTAATGTGTGGGAGACGGAGGACACATTGGCGCCCACAAGCACAAGCTGGAACCCCCGAGGATGGCCTGGAACGCATGTCAGTGTCACACCACCTCCAACTTCGATGATGTGGGTGTCCTGCAGAAGAAGCTGGTGCCCTTCACCACAGAGTTAAATAGGCATCTGGCCTAGGAATCAGAGAAGCTGAAGGAAGACCCTGGGGAAGGTGGAGCGGCTGCACCACCGACAAGGCGGGCCAGCAGATGAATGACAGCGTGTGAACTGTAACAGTGCCAGGTGCCCCTGCACCAGCCTTCCAAGTGTAAAGACAGCGTGCTGCTGCTTCATTTCTGCCCTCCAATTATTACGTACAATGTTTCTTGTGGCCCATCCTAACCAGAAGTGTATGGGGAAGGGAGTCCTGGGAAATAGACTAGTCAAGGCGACAGTATGAAAGTATAAAACCACTCTGCTGTGAATCTGCTCCCAAGGGTCTCACTACTCATGTGAGGATAACTTGATAAAGCTATGTTGCTGGAAATGCAAAGCTGAAGACCATGGATTTCATGGTGACTCCAGCAAGCACAAAAATTGTGTCAAGCCCACCCAGTAAAAATGTTGGTCTCAGCTCTTTTTTTGGTCATTCGTATGGAGAACCTGGCCCATAGTAGACACTGAACTTAATATTGGGATACAGGAATGAGAAAAATATAGTCCATGCAATTTTATTAAATACATGAATATGTATTACAAATGGTGAATGGATTTCTAACTCTGTCATGGAATTTAATGGTGAAAATGTAGAATTCAGGGAACTATCTGGAGGACAACCCTTGTGTGAACCTTGCTGGGGCACAATAGGAATTGGAAATAATATAAATAGTTTCTGTCTCGAAGCTGTTCTATTTTAAAATTATTTTTAAATGATTTATTGTCCCATTTACTGATTCATATATTTAGTGTTTCTTTTGGGAATGTCAATGATGGTAACAGTGTTGACTGCATCTGAGAAAGTGGGATAGTGGGTGGCAAGATAACGGTCAAGTTCTGCCCAAGGACCTTGGGCAAATCACTTTAAGGCCTCCGAGGGGGGCTGGCCTCGGTTTGGCTGAAGGCCCAGGCTTACCCAGCGCAGAGCCCGGCCCCACCGCCCTCGGAATAGGCCCACGAGAGGGCGCCGGGGCCGCTGGTCATCCCGCCTGGGCTCGGGAGACAGCCCCTCACCCCTGGCCTGCGCGTTCCAGGGGCGTGGTCTCGGGTTCCAGATGTCTTCCGGTGTGGGGCCCGAAGGGAAGTCGGCTCCCCTTCGTATAGTGGTGAAGCAGGCAAAACCTAGCCGGAGTTAAATTATGGGCCTCGCCCAGGTTGAGGGCGCGGCATGAGCTCAGGACTGACGCAGGGCAGCCGGGTATCGCGAAGGGGCGGTTTCCCGTCACCAAAACTCATTTCGACAGTACCCTCCAGGCTGTATGACCTTGGGGGTGCCCTATTAATCTAATAAGCGCGCCCCTTAATCTCAGCTACTCTTCCCAAACACCGCGCCTGCTTGAGGGCGTTTCAGTTGCCTTCCTTCCTCCCCAGGGGTGTGGTGTCTGGGGTGGCTCCACCCAGACCAACCGGTAGGCCAGGCACCCCTGGAACTCGGAGATCAAGGAAACTGGCCCTCATGACTCCATTCAGGGAACCCAGACGACCATCTAATTTCTTTCTTTCTTTCTTTGTTTCAGGCTACGTAAACTCTTAGCAGTAAATGAAAATGAGTATTTTACTGAACTGCAATTGAAAGAAGAAGCATAGGAGAAAAAAGACAAAAAATCAGAATTATTAAAAGATTATTAAAACAGAAGAAAGAGACATTATTTTGTGGCTGAAAAGCTGATCCAGCAATTCAGGAAATGGAATCCAAAGCTAGAAACGTATCATATACAAAATCCGAAGTGGGTGGATTACAAATGATTAAGGAATGCTAATTTACAGTAAATCGCGGCCTTAAGATGGTGTGTACAATAGTTGTACTTTGATTATTGTTACACGACAGTGACTGACTAGGTACTGAATGTTTTCTGTGCTCTATACTAGTGTTCTATGTTTGCCTCGGATTTAGAATAAGAGTACCAAAGTGTCATTTTTAATTGGCTTTTAGGTATTAACTACCACCTTGCTCTTGACTGTAAGTACAGCTGTGGTCTCCATTTGCTCTGAGGGCCCCTTCTAAGTCCCCTGCCTGGGATCCAGGTTCTCGGGGCTGGATCACTTGCACTTTTGTACCATATGTCCTCACCCTGGTACACTGTGTGGCCCTTGACCCAGACTTGGTTTTTGTTGTGCCCAGGCAGTCGTGTCACTGCACTACCAGTCCATCTGATCTGCCCCCACCCTGGGGTACCCTGAGTCTAAGCCTTGGTTTCTGCCCAGTGCAGTAAGATTTTATAAATAACAGATTTATCATTACTGGTTGGGTAGGCTGACAAGGCAGTTAGACCCTCGCAGCCTTTTCTTAGCTGTAATAGGATAATACCTGCTCTGTTATTCTGTCAACCCTATAAGATATTTATGAGGCTCAAACGTTTTATGTGTGAAAAATACCTTGCAAATTACTGTGAAGAACTACACAAATACAAGGTTGTCCTGTGATTTGCGTCATCAAGATTAACCTAGAGATCACCACAACATTGAACCTTGCCACAAAATGTCCACTAACCTTTCTCATGTTTTTAGACCGATTACAGGATATAAATAAATAGTAAAGTCAGTTGGAATGTAATTAGATCTTCGACTTCTGCTAAAGGAGGCTTTTTTTCTGCTGTTCTGATGAACCCTAGAGGAAGGGGGCGAGGTCGGCCGGAGGCCTGGCCAAGGGCGGGGTGAAGACCGTGCAGACTCAGCTCCTCCGCTCCAAGAGGAAATCGTGAGTGCCAGCGTCTATGGTCACCATGGTGACTGGACCAACTTCCGCTCCACCGACCTGCCTATAGCCCTGCGAGGCGCTCCATGGCAACCAGACTTCTGCGTCGCGGAAGCTGGTCCCAGAGGTTGCAGCGGTTGGGGAACCCCGGCGGACGCCGCCCCCATCCCAGGGGGACTTGAAAATGTACAGCCAGCGGTTTGGCATCGTACAACGGGAGGTTAAGGGCCCCACTCCCAAAGTGGTGATCGTGGTAAGCACGAGATGTGTGTGCGGGATTCCACCTCTTTCTGCACCCTCCCGCACTCCAGGCCTAGCTGAGCCCAGCCTGGCCCCCTGCCAGGGCTCTAAAGGGAAGCAGGGGCCTGATGCGGTGGGTTGGATTTTTGAGGAAGGATGGATGAGGTTGCTTATCTCGCCCCCGTGCTCCCATCCTTTTCCCACTCCCTCCAATCCTTTGTGTCATTTATAAATATTTAGATTCTGTATATGGAGAATCACCACTTGGGCTCTTGTGGGGTTTCAGTCTCCAGAATACCTGAAAGGTTGTCCCCATGCGATGTGGAGTGTGTGTCACAGAAAGGGTTCTGGGCCATGCAGCAGGAAATCTGGGGTCTGGGCTGGCAGTCTTTCAGTTTTATGATCTTGGGCTGGCCCTACACCCCTAGGAAAACCATCTGTGGAAGTGGGGTTGGGCTGTGAGGTGTTGTGAGTGGTTATTGAGCCCCTCCTGTGCAAACTCAACTGTAACAAGTGTCCTTGCAGGCCTGGATGGAAGGAAATAGGACAGTTTGTGGCCTGTAAGGCTGGGGGAATGCTGCCTGCTGCAGAATTTGATGGGTCCTGCTCAGAGCCCCCAGACACTTGGTCCATGTACCTGGATTCCTTTCTTTCTACGGGCTAGAAAACCTCCACGTGTAATTAGACAATTACAGGCTATTACTTGAGCACCCGCTGTGTGCACAGCACTGTGGGAGATACAAGGGTGAATACAATGACCCTGGGAGGTTTACCCTGCAATAGAAGTTGATTCCTGCCTTCAGGTTGCGTATCATCTAATTGCAGAAACAACTCGCTCATGTATAAAACCATTACAGGTTAACCATAGATAATGATGTGCTATACTGTCTGTGATGGCCCTTCATGGAAAAAAGGTCAGGGATAATGAAAGATGCATGTTTATGCTCCATGGTGCACATAGCAATTCTCAGTTAATTTATAAACCTGCTCCCTCTTCTCTGGGTCCAAGGACTGTAGGATCTGGGTCTGGAAATCAGTGCGCAGGAGGCTTCTACAGACTGTAGGAGTCAAGGTGATCATTACAGACAGACTTCATTAGGGACAGAAATTGATCTCCTTTGGGTTTGGCATCCAAACACAGAGCTCAGGGGCTGGTGCCATTGGTCAGGTACCATTATTTGTTTTGGGAACCAGTAAGGATTTCTATTACACCAAATTACCACCAAACCAGAGAAGCAGGCCTATTTAATACTTTGAAGTTATAGAAAAATAAGAAGGAACAGGTCAGAGTTAGTGCATCTCATATGTCAGTGTAATAAGAAGTGTAGGTGTTAGAGGTCACAGAATTGTGGTGGGAGAGGAATAATAAAAGCCACCTGAGATGAGAGTTGGACACTAAACAACTCCTCCAGGAGGAAGCAATAAAAGATGTAATACCTGAAGTAATGGAGAAGCGAAACAAGCAGCTGTTTGGTGAATGCCTCCTAGAGACCCAATTGCCTACTTCTCAAAATAGTTTTTTAGGAGGACATTTATTTTGATCATGGGTAAAGGAGTAGAGGCCCGAATCAAACCTCGGATGTGAGACATTGTTCTTTAAGACATTAACTATAAACTGTAATGCTAGAAATGACAATTTGAGATGTTACAGTAACAAAAGCCTTCGGTGACTTTGAAAACACAAGGTAGTTATAAAATTCTTTGTTCTCCTGCCGTTAGCATGGTTTAGAGCTCAGTGTCCACACATGGCTTTTGAGCACTTAAAATATGCCTAGTCACATGTTGAGATGATAATGTTTTGGATATATTGGTTAAATAAAATATATTATTAAAATTAATTTTCCCTGTTTCTTTTTACTTTTTAAAATGCAGCTACTAGAAAATGTTAAATTACAGATCTGTTTTACATTATGTTTCTATTGAACAGTGCAATTTTGACTAATGTCAAGACTGTGCATGGATTGGCATCCTTGTTAGAGAACCCCAGGTCACACCTTGTTCATCTAGAGACTGGGTCCTTCCTGACCACAGAGTCCTGCTCAGGATGCCCCAAGCCTTACAGGGCTTCTTGCCCCTCCCCCTTGCTACTGCTCAGGCTGTTTCTCACCACCATCTAACCCCATTCCCGTCTTCAGTCAAAATGTACCTCAGAGCCTGGTTCTTGCCCTCATAAGACAACCTTGATGCTTGGTTCCTGTTCTCAGCCTGTATGTCTACCAGGAGCCTGAGTTCCTGTGTTTATTCCACCCAAGGTGCACTCTTTTTTTTTTTTTTAAGATTTTATTGGGGAATTGGGGGAGGGGAACAGTGCTGGGGAATCGGGGGAAGGAGAACAGACAAG
The DNA here is from genome assembly GCF_001890085.2 of Hipposideros armiger. Classification (NCBI taxonomy): domain Eukaryota; kingdom Metazoa; phylum Chordata; class Mammalia; order Chiroptera; family Hipposideridae; genus Hipposideros; species Hipposideros armiger. The sequence continues at coordinate 900,996 of NW_017732086.1, forward strand.
TTGCTGTCGTTTTGTTCTTCAGTCTAGTTGTGGAGGATGTTGCTTCACTGGCCCAAGTTGGCACCATCATTACGCTTTTCCTGGGCGAGGCGGATCAGTCGCCGGCTTCTGGACGGCCGCTCACGCTGGCTGCTGGCTACACACAATAGCCCATGGCAACCCACTGCAGCAGGGGACTGCAGCCTACTCCGTCGCTGGCGACCCACGGCAGCTCAGCTCCAGGTCGAGCTGTTATTCAGCATCCTAGCTGTAGAGAGCAGTGTCACTGGCCCTCATATGTGGGATCCGAACCAGGGCCCTCTGGCATCCCAAGCCAGTTCTTAACCATCGCGCCACTCGGCCGGCCCCCAAGGTGTACTCTTGACCCTGCTCTGCCTTGTTGTCCCTGAATTAATAAAATGCCACACATATTAGAGAACAGTAATTTATTAACTGGCTCCAGATTCTAAATAATTTTGATATGAATTGCTTCCCATGATACAACCCCCAACATCATCTCTCCCTAACTCAGCCCTACCTTATCTTGTTCAAGTAAATCTAAGTACTTATATGTGTACCCTGAACCCTGAATCTTTTTATCAAGCTATCTTCAAATGTTGATTTTCTTTCCCCAGGAGACTCCTTTACCAAGACCCAACCCTAGTATTCTGGTAATCCTGACATTGATATTTGGAGTGTAAATGATCAGATTGACTCTCTGCCATATGAGTTAAGAGTTTTGTTACTGTGAATCAGCACCCCAGAATCTGACTACTCACCTAAGGATGATTTGATAAAACTGGCTGGAAGACCATGGATTCCATGGTGGCCCTAGGAAGAGGAGAAATTGCATCAAGCCCACCCAGAAACATTGTTTTTCACATTGTTTTTCTTTTTCCCTTTTCCCCTCCCCTCCCCTTCCCCCTCCTCTTCCCCCTCCCCCTCTTGTCTTGTCTTGTCTTGTCTTGTCTTGTCTTGTCTTCTCTTCTCTTCTCTTCTCTTCTCTTCTCTTCTCTTCTCTTCTCTTCTCTTCTCTTCTCTTCTCTTCTGTCTCACTGAGAACCTGATAGTGGTAAGCATTACGCTAGTAATACAGAAATGAAAAAGATACAGTCCATGTGATTTTATTAAATGTAATCAATATGCATTCAAAATGGTGTATGCATTTCCAGCTTCTTAGGAGATGTTCATATAAAATGAACATATTTACAGAATTTCAAGTTATCCAAAATGTCAGGATCATAGCCCTTACAGTCAACTTCTGGCCACAACAGAAATAGAAATAAAGTTCTACCACCAGTTGGTTTTTTCCCCATATCTTTTCCTTCTCTCTCTCGCTCTCTCCCTCTCCCTCTCCCTCCATCCCTCTCTCCCTCCCTTCTTTCCTTCCTTCCTTCCTTCCTTCCTTCCTTCCTTCCTTCCTTCCTTCCTTCCTTCCTTCCTTCTTTTCTTCTCACAACTCTTTTTATATATATCCTATATGCAGTTGACCCTTGAGCAACATAGGCTTGAATTGCTTGGGTCCACTTATGGATTTTTTTCAATAAATGCTTGTACTGGTTTTATAGGTGGGAGTCCAGGGTTGCAGAGGGCCAACTGTATGCATTGACCTACACCGTTTTATACAGACGAGCATCTGCAGATTTTGGTATCTGGGAGGACAGGTCCTGGAACCAATCATCTGCAGATAATGAGCAACAACTTAATTTTGGAGGGAGTCAAAGTTATACATGGACTTTTGACTGCATGGGGGTTGGTGTTCCTAACCCCATGTTTTTCAAGGGTCAACTGTACTTCGATAGCAGCCTCTCTTAACTGAAAGTATTTTTATGGTGGTAACTGTTGCTTATCCTGAGAAACAATGGGATACTGGCTGGCAAGATAAAGGTTAAGAATTAGAAGACCTTTAATTCTTGTTGTATTCAAGTCTGCCCTAACTATTTGAAGCACCGTGGGCAAATCACTTAATGTCTGTCCCTTGTTTGACTAGATAATCTCTAGAGTACCATTCACATTTTTTACTTTATAATTCCATGAACTTTTACTCCATGGGCACTTGAGAAATATTTGAGACTGATTCAACGACATCTTAGGTATAGGCTTAAAGAATCAAACAAGTTACACTGTAGCCACTTAAGCTGTTTGCAGTTGTAGCAGGATGTAGTAGTTCCATATACCAAGTTTTATTTAGTATGAATGAGTATTAGTAGAGGTCATGATTAATTGAAAATATGCTATTGATTTTAGGTCTATCGTGATAGCTGTCATTTGTTTTCAGAGAGCCAAGCCTCCTCAAGGCCGCGGGGCTGAGCAACATCTGGAAAGAATCCAACGCAACTATCAGAAACATCATGCTGTTTTGGATTCCATTAAGTCAATCGAGCGGGATCGCTTGAAAGCTGAGTGGCACCAACACAATGACCGGAAGTTTATGGATAATCTTGTGAAAGCAAGAATCAAGGATGCCATGCAAGGGTTTATCATCAACACGGAAGAAAGACGAAATAAGTAAGGCTCACAAACCCGATGCCCAGACTGTGAAATAGTTTCCAAAACCACAACTTGAGACTGACCAATCAAAAATCAAGTGAATTTTAAGAGGAAGAATCATGGCTGAGATATTCATATTCCTACCAAATCAATAGCTGTTGCTTGTTTATACTCTCACTTGTGATAACCTATATTATGATAGCAAAAAAATAACTTTCACATTTTGTTACTTTAATTAAAATCTCATTTTTTTTGTTGAAGATATACATTATATATCTCATCTGTATGTGAACAAATAAAATATGGAACGGGTCAATCTTCTAATTGCTTTAAATGGCAACTAGTTTTATTTTATGGAAGACTGCAATGATCTGTTCCTTCTTACAAAATTTATGACTAAACATACTTCTGAAATCAAATTTAACAAAATAAAAATCAATTAGTAAAATGGTATATGTGGCATTACAGTTTTAATTTTTATTTTTTAATTTTTTTTCAGGCTACGTGAACTTTTAGCATCAGAAGAAAATGGGTATTTTACCGAAATGCAATTGAAAGAAGAAACAGTTGAGGAGAAAAAAAAAAGAATGAAAAATAAAACCAGATTATTAAAAGAGAAGAAAGAAAAAGAAAGAAAGGCTTTTGTGGCTGAAAAACTAGACCAGCAATTCAGGTAATGATGTCAGAAAACCCACACGCAGAAACTGAAGTTAGTGTATTAAAAAAGAGTTAGGAATGCTAATTTACAGTAAAGTATAGCCTTAAGAGGGTATACATAGTAGTTGTACCTTTAAGTCTTGGTAACTATATGTACATCATTGAATAATGCAGGCATGGGGGTTTTTGTTTTGTTTTGTGGAAAGAACACTTAAGATTTACTCTTCTAACCAATTTCAAGTATACAATACAGCATTATTCGTTATGGTCACCATACTATACTATATTCGATCCCCAGAACTTATTCAGTCATCTTATAACTGGAAGGTTGTGTTCTTTGGCCAACATCTCCCCCATTTCCCTCAACCCCTAGGCTCTGGGAACCAGCATTCTATACTCTGTTTCTGTATGTTCAACTTTTTTTAGATTCCATGTATAAGTGAGATCATACTATATTTGTCTTTCTCTGTCTGGCTTATTTCATTGAGCATAATGGCCTCCGCATTCGTTAATGTTGTCTCAAATGACAAGATTTCCTTATTTTTTATGCTGAATAATATTTGATTATATTTATGTAAAACAATTATCTTTATCCATTCATACATCAGTGGACACTTAGGCTATTTCCATGTGTTGGCTATTGTAAATAATACTGAGTGAATATGGGAGTGCAGATATTGGCATACTAATTTTTTTCCTTTGGCTATATACCCAGAAGTGGAATTGCTGGATCATATGGTAGCATTATTTTTAACTTTTTGAAGAACATCCATACTGTTTTTCATAATGGCTATACTAAATTATATTCCCACCAACAGGGTACAGGTTTCCTTTTCTTCATTGCCAACATTTGTCATCTCTTGTCTTTTTGATAATAGCCATCCTAACAGGTATGAAGTAATATCTCATTGTGGTTTTGATTTATATTTCCCTTGTGATTAGTGATGTTGAGCGTCTTTTCATGTATTTGTTGGCCCTTTGTATGTCTTCTTGGAAAAGTATCTATTTAAGACCTTTGCTCACTTTTTGATTGGATTATTTGTTCTCTTGCCATTGAGTTGTGTGAGTTTCTTATATATTTTAGATATTAACCCCTTATCTGATAGATGGTTTATAAATATTTTCTCCCATTCCTTAGGTTACCTTTTCATTTTGTTGATGGTTTCTTATGCTGTGCAGAAGCTTTTTCGTTTGTAGTCCCACTTATTTTTGCTTTTGTTTTTTTGTGTTTTTGGTGTCATATCCAAAAAATCATTGTCAAGACCAATGTCAAGGAGCATTTCCCCCTTATGTTTTCTTCTATGTGTTTTACAGTTCCAGGTCTTATGTGTAATTCTTTAATCCAATTTGAGTTAATTTTTGTAAATGCTGTATATAGGGGTCCAATTTCTTTTTTTTTTAATGTATGTGGATACCCAGTTTTTCCAAGAATATTTGTTGAAGAGACGATCCTTTCCCCATTTTGTGTTTTTGCCCACTTTGTAAAAGATTATTTGCCTATATATGTATGGGTTTATTTCTGGGCCCTCTATTCTGTTTCAGTGTCTGTTTTTATGCTAGTACCATGCTGTTTTGATTACTATAGCTTTGTAATATAGTTTGAACTATTGTTTGTGATGCCTCCATCTTTGTTCTTCTTTCTCAAGATTGTTTTGGCTATTCAGGGTCTTTTGTGGTTTCATCTGAATTTTAGAACTGTTTTTCTATTTCTGTGAAAAATGCTGTTGAAATTTTGATAAAGATTGTATTGAATCTTTAGGTCACTTTGGGTAGTATGGACATTTTAATAAATTTAATTTTTTCAATGCAAACACAAAGGTTATATTTCTATTTATTTGTGTCTTCAGTTTCTTTCCTCACTGTCTTATAGTTTCCAGTGTACAGATTTTTAACCTCCAGTTAAATTTAGTCCTAAGTATTTTATTGTTTTTGATGCTATTGCAAATGTGATTGTTTTAAAATTTTTTCTTTCAGATAGTTTTTTTAAGGGTATAGAAATGCAACTGATTGCTGTATGTTGATTTCATATCCTGCAATTTAACTGAATCACTGATTACTAATAACAGTTTTTTGTTGGAATCTTTAGGGTTTTCTATAGATAGGATCATCTAATCCCCAATTTTCCTTCTTCCTTTCCATTTTGGATGCCTTTTATTTCTTTTTCTTGCCTAATTTCTCTGGCTAGGTCTTCTAGTATTATGTTGGAAAAAGTGGAATAAGTAGACACCCTTGTTCCTGATTTTAGAGGAAAAAAGCCTTCAACTTTACACTGTTGAACATGATGTTAGCTGTGGGCCTGTCATATATGGCCTTCACTGTGTCGAACTACATTACTTATATGCCTAATTTGTTGAAAGTTTTTATCATGAATTTGTCAAGTGCCTTTTCTATATCAAGATGATCATATAATTTTTATCCTTCATTCTGTTAATGTGGTGTATCACATTTATTGAATTGCATATGTTGAACCATCCTTGCATTCTAGGGAACACACTCAATCATGGTTTATGATCCTTTTAATGTGCTATTAAATTCAACTTGCTAGTATTTTATTGAGGATTTTTGCATTTCTGTTCATCAAGGATATAGGCCTGTAATTTTCTTGTCTTGTGTCCATGTCTGGCTTTGATGCCAGGGTAACACTGGCCTTGTAAAATTAGTTTGGAAGTCTTCTTTTTCCTTTGATTTTTTTTTTGGAAGCATTTGAGAAGGATTGGTATTATTATTGATTGGCTTAACAAAAAAACCAATATCACACTATCAGGTCACCAAGTACGGGTGGAGCAGGTTGTGGATCATGTTACTCTAGAGTCAGGAACAGAATGGTCCAAAGTAAAGTAAAATGTAAACTTTGAGTTAAAGTCTGGTAGAATACAGAAGGAATACAAGAGTTCATTTTTCACAGCACACGAAATTTGAGTAGGTGAGAAATCCAAAGGTCAACAAGTGTGAGAAAGCCGCAAAACCATTCATGTGGAGGGATTAAAACATGGTTCAGAGACAAAACTTTTGCCATCTCCTCTCTCTCTCTGCCATGAAGTTGCTATTAATTACATAGACTGCCCTAAGTCCTCCTAATAAAGGCCCAAAGGAGAAGGAAGCTGTTGCAGTGAGTGGTGCATACAAATTGCATATACTTGTTTCTACATCTAAGTTATATTTGTGAAGATATAAGAAATAAGATTTTATGTGTGAAAGTACCATGTAAAGCACTCACAAACAAAAAGTTTTCCTCTTATCAATGATTATTATCATTAAAATAGATAGCTGTTCTATCTGTAGAAAAAGTGAGCATCCCTAAATCAAGGGTTCCTAAGGTCAAGTGAGTAGGTAAATCATTAGGATGTAGGGGGAAAATATTTGATGTTCATTTTTTTATCTCATCTCTTTAATTTTTATTTTTGCATTTATTTAAAAAATGTTATAGTAATAACTGCATAGTTTATCAATAATAATCATATTTGTACATGCTTAGAATTTGTTTACTGAAAGGGATACATACATAATCAAAAAAGTTTGAAGACCTACTGATCTAAAGAAATACTTGATATGGGCACCTTCCTATAATGTTAATTCAGGCTTTCTTGTCAACATGGATCACCAACTGCCTTAGCAATCAACGTTTTTGTATTCTGATTTTATATTAAGGAAGGGAATCATCAGAGATAAGCAGAAAGAGCTACATTTAAGCAGATTCATTGTAACATTATAATAAAAGTCAGAGATAAATATATATGTTCATCAAATAGGAAAATGTGTAAATGAACTATGATATATTTATAGTCCCCATCCTATATTACACAGCTTAGTAAAGTATGAAGTTTTGAAATTAGGAATTATTTTAAAGAATATTTCATGAGGAAACATTCCCAATATAACATTAGGTAGAAAAATTAAGATACAAGGAGTTATTAATATAGATATATAGCTATGCAGAATGGCCCCAATTCTAGTAAACACACACACACACAAGACTGGAAAAAAGTATACTAACATGCTAATAGACTTTAATTCTTAGTAGTGTGATTAAGTATTTTTAGTGTCTTCATATTTTTCTATATTTTCCAGTTTTTCTGCAATGAACATGTATTAGTTTTGTAATTAGGAAGGGAGTTTTTGGGTTTTTTTAAAGGCAAAAATGTCATAATTCATACTAGTTATTTTTAGTCTTTAGATTTTCATTATTTGAATAACTTTCCTAGAGTATGAATCATAGGATTAGGAAGGACGTTAATAAGTTATCATGGTCAATTCTTTTTTTTTTAATGCATTATGTGTGTGTGTATATATCACATCTTTTTTATTCATTTATCCATCAATGAAAGATTTTTATTCATTTATTTTTTAATTAATTAATTAATTTTTAAAAGATTTTATTGGGGAATTAGGGGAGGGGAACAGTGTTGGGGAATTGGGGAAGGGGACCAGCCAAGTTGTTGTTCTTCAATCTTCATTGTGGAGGGCGCCAGTTGCCATCTGGCTTCCCATTGGCAGCTTGTGGCCTCTAAGCTCAAGGTACTGTGTTCAATCTTAGTTGTGGGTGGACGTAGCCACCATCCCATGTGGGAGTCGAACCAGCAGCCTTGTTGTTAAGAGTGCACGCTCTACCCACTGAGCCATCTGGGCGGCAGCTCAGCTCAAGGTGCCGAGTTCAGCCTTAGTTGCGGGTGGGTGTAGCCCACCATCAAGCAGGCAATCTTGTTATTACACCAGCTGAGCCATCCTGCCACCTGTTGGCAACTCAGTAACAGCTCAGCTTGGGCGCAGCGTCATTGGTCCATGTGGGAATTGAACCGGCAGCCCTGTTGCTCAGAGCTCATGCTCTTAAGCCAACTCTTAAGCAACTGAGCCAATCGGCCGGCCCTCTTGGTCAATTCTTATAGAATTTCACACAGATGAATTCATTTTTCAATGTTAAAGTGTTTTGTTTTGTTTTTTGATAACCTAGCAATTTCAGTTTCTGTTGTCTTCTTTAGCCTTCCACAGATTTTGGATAACTGCTGGTTATCATTTATGTTGCTAACAAGCATGGCTATACATCAAATAAAACAACAACTATTTATTGGGCATTGGGTAGGTAGTGTGGGGCATATATTCTTGAAATGTGTTCCTGAGTGCCATCACTCAAAGTGATTCCTATTTAGTCAGGAAAATGAGATTAATTCTCGCCAAATGGTGAACAGTACTCAACAGTATTTATAAATGTCAATTTGTGAGGTATCAACCACTCTTGCAATAAGTGTTTAGACCTCATCCTTTCTTTTAGTCTTAACAACTAAAATTTCATCAAAAGTTCTTTATTGAAAAAATAAAAATTCTTTATTGAGCCCATTTTCAAACTTCAGCTTCTTGGTGCTGAATTTGATTTAGAACCAGGAAGAATGAATGTTTATAAACATTGCCTTCAATCAGAGGTTCTCACACTTGGCTGCATGCCAGAGCCTCCTAGGCACTCTAGAAAAAATTGCAGATACTTGGGTGCTACCCCCAGATATTCTGATTTAACTAGTCTGGTCTGGGAGTAGGGGAGGGAAGAAGTGGGGAGTGTATTGGTGTAGAATTAACCCCTGGTCATTTGCAGAATGTGAAAAGAATCCACGAGACTCTACAAAGTGGGAGAGCAAGAGAGCTTTATTGCAAGTAAGGCAGAGAGAGAGAGTTCTGGCAAAGGGCAGTTTTACCAGGGCAGAGCCCAATAGGGACAGCTGCCCTGATGAGGAGTGCTGGGGTTTTATATTTTTCTAAGCAGGACGGAAAGTGCTTGTCAGCTTGCAGGGGGGCTGCTGTTACAGTTGTCTTCTGCTAGGAACTGTCCTGTTTCCATCTATGATGGGTGATTGTTAGCTTGCAGGGGATTGCTGTTGTGATTGGGAACTGTTCTGTTCCCACCTATAATGAATGTTAGGTGCTTGTCAGCCTGCAGGTGCAGTGCTGGCCAGGGGATTCAGAGCCAAGAGGTTAATGTTTAAGTTCGTTCTGTTAGCCCACAAGTTCACTCTTGTTAACTCTTTGTCCCATCCTGCCAGCTCACAAGCCCGTTCCCGTTAACTCTTTATGTGTCTCATCAGGGAGTACGATTTTGAAATTACCCCTAAATAATTCTAAAGTGCAGACATTGTTAATATCAGAGCCCTTAAGTTAAAAATGGTTCAATGAAAAGCGAAACAAAACAAAAAAAACAAACAAACAAAAAAGGAATTGATGAAGAACTTTTGAAGGAATTTAAATTACTAAGACTGAAAGAAAGGATGAGGTCTAAACACTTATTGAGGGAGCATTTCTACTTGAATGGTGACACAAGCATGGGTATGAAAAGGCAACAGTAGGGCTGTTTTCTCAACTCTCGCGGAAACCCCTTTAGTGGACGTGTGCTCTGCCAAGAGTGAGTCCAGTTGCAATGGGGAAGCTTCACTATGATATGCTGACTCTATACCTTTGGATCTTACCTTGGATGTGCACGCGGGGTCTCGTCCTATCAAAGCCTTAATCCCCTTGTAATATTGTAGGGACTCGTCTCTCTTCTATTTCTTGTACAGTAATAATCATAGTTACCACTTACTGATCTCCTATTATCTACCAGGCATTTATGTCCATTATCTCTGATCCTTACCAGAACCTTGAAAGATAGTTATTTTACAGACAAAGAAACAGGCTCGGAGAGGTCAAGTTTTTGATCCAAGGTCACACAGGAAATATCAAAACTAGGATTCAAAGCCTGCTCTGTCTGACTCCAGTGCCTGTATCTTGTCTGTGAAGTCACGGTGCCTGCCTCCCCACAGCCCCCTCTCGTATTTCCTCTGCTCGGATGGTGTGTGTCCAGATCTTTAACTTTCCTTACTTACTTCAGCGTCTGGCTACAGATACTGACTACAGATACGTGCCTAAATAGAGCAGTGTCTTATGAACGGCATGGTTTTGCCTTTTTAAAATTCTCCTTTCAGGGAATGCTGTGACGAGTTCCGTGATGAATTGTTTTGTATCCACCAGAAGAAGGTGTGCGAGGAGCGGAAGGCACAGATTGCATTTAACGAGGAGCTGAAAAGGCAAAAACTGTTGGAAGAGCAGATGTTCTCAAAGCTCTGGGAGGAGGATCGATTGGTCAAGGAAAAGCGGGAAGCCGAGGAGGCGAGGAGACAGAAGGAGCTAGTGGAGAGCACACGCCTGGGGCTGAACGCCCAGATCACGGGCATCCATGCGCAAAGGCGGGCAGCCCAGCAGCTGAAGGAAGAAGAGGCGCGCCTTGTGGTGGGCTTTTTAAAATGTTTGTCCTTGGCTGAGCAGCTCAGTGGGTGTAGGACGCAGCTTGCGGGCTTGTTACTGTACGGTTTGCCTAATGGCCTGGGCTGGTTCACAGGGCAGCATGGTCAGAGCCTTGGGTTTCAAGGCCCAGCTAACCGTGCCATCCCATTGTCTAGGTCAAGTTACTTCATTACTGTGACTCAGTTTCTTAATATGAAAAATGAGGCAAAATGTCTTTGTTGTGAGGACGAAATGGGATAATCCTTGACTGTGCTACTGAGAGGTCTAGCGACAATTTGGCAACATCCCCCATTCTTTGATACAGAAATGTACAGTTTCTAAATCCTATGCAAAAGTGCGATCAGCAGCTACTGTGCCCCTCTGGCCACCAACATGAATAATTTTGTTTCAACAGCATCGCTGCCCTTACTGTATAGAAATTAGAGCTGTCACTGGAAGTGTGCCACGGCACTCAAACCAGTAGCAATTTTATATGGCTATAAAGCTTTCAGCAACTGATATTTTATTACCACTAAATTTAAGAAAAAGGTATTATTTTCCTGGGAAATCCCCAGTATTAAAATTTAGAACCATAAGAATTGTCAAAGGTAAGATATTTCACAGTCCTAGAAGCCTTCTCTAGGTTTGAGACTGTTTTCTTTTGAAGGGTTTAGTGGAAGATGTCTAACTATTTTCCCTTCCCAAAGAAAATAAAAATGGCGGCCCCCAAACTGCCTTATATATACCCATCCTCTGGTGTAAGGTACCTAGTGAGCCATTTTTACAACATTCTGACATCAAACTGTGTGAGTTTTTCTTACAGTAAACAATTCTCTGATTTCGTGTGGCCATCCACTAGGTGCCCTACAACTCAATTCAATTCTGACACTGACTACCCAGAGATATCGTCGGACTCCACAGGTTTAGGGGTTCAGTCCCATGGACTACCCCTACTTCAGACGCCAGGCACAAGTAGTGGGTCCCCAGGTTACCTACACTTCCATCTAACTTGGCTACAAAGTTAGAGGTTCTTGTGACCCCCCCCCCAGGTTCATTAATTCACTAAAACAACTCATAGAACTCAGGAAAATGCTTTATTTGCCATTACTGATTTATTGTAAAGGATCTAACTCAGGAACTGCCAAACGGAAGAGATGCATAAGGCAAGGTGTCGGGGGTGGTATGCAGAGCTTCCATGCCCTCTCTGGACACACCGTGTTCCCAATACTTCAATGTGTTCACCTACTCAGAAGCTCCCTGAACCCCATCATTTGGGGGTTTTATGGAGGCTTCATTATGTAGGCATGATTGATGGAATCATTGGCCACTGGTGATTGAATTCCCTCTCCAGCTCCTCTCCTGGAGGTCGAGGGATGGAGCTGAAAGTTCCAAATCTCTAATCACGCGGTTTGGTCTGTCTAGTTAACAGCCCCTGTCCTGAAGCCCCAGCCACCATTCATCTCAGATTACAGAAAATAGTCTTATCACTTTGGAGATTCTAAAGGTTTTAGGAGCTGTGTGCCAGGAACCAGGACAAAGACCAAATATTTACTTTCTATTACACCACAGCTAGCTAGCTATTTCTACATTTATTTTTTTGTTCTTTTAAAAAATTTTTTCTATTTTGTTTTTTATTCTTTTTTCCTGTCCCAGCTAGGTAAATGCTTATCCCTCCAGGAGAGTTCTGCTGCCTCTGGCAGGAGGACTACTGCCTCCGTTATACTGTACCCAGATTTTCTACCAAATCCACAATACCCAGCAGCATTGGTGCTCTGGTTAAAACTGCTTGATTGGCCAGGCAGTTAAGCCAGACTGGAACGTCAGAAAGATAAGAAAATGTGAAGAAGTGGGGAATACTTATAAAAACCCAAATGCTTAAAATTAAGTTTGTATATTTAGCTGATGTGCACATTTCCATATTTGGACTCTTCTTGCTCTTTAATAATGTATCCAAATCTAGATGTGCAGCTTTGCATAGAAAAGTCCAGGAGGCCAGTACACTGAAATATTGAGAGTGGTGGTGAGTGATGAGCACTAGGTTTAAAGGTGATTTCTCTTGATACTTTTCTGCCTTTTGAACTCTACAACTATTAATTACTTTATAATCACACACACATACACGCACAGCGATTTTATAAAGCCTAGTTGCTGACTCAGCAATGAAAAGGTGGGTTTTATTTCTTACAGTCCCTCTAAATCCAGGTGTGTGTATTTCCAGGAAACCTTTTATTCCCATTGCTTAAACGAAATGCATTAATTTATTGGTTTTGTTCAACTGTACCGATGCGTTGTCTTCTTTATTGTTTTACCTTAGGAAAACGACAAAGTTCAGGTGAAACTTGAGAACGAGCAGGAGAAATTAAAGAAACAGAAGACAAAACAGGAAATCAGGACCGCTTTGCACAAAGCCCTCCAAGAGAAGATAGACCATATTCAGCAGGAATTCAGGGAAGAGCAGGACTTGAATATGAAGCTCGTGCAAAGGGCCCTGCAAGACTTACAGGAGGAGGCCGATAAAAAGAAGCACAAGAGAGTAAGCTGTTTATTCAGTTCCTGTTATGTGCTGGATGAGAGTCCCTGTTGAGCTGTCAGTCTTACGGGAGAGCCAGCCATACAAAGAATGAACCGTGACAGTGCTGCTCTCAGTGTGGTCCATGAACACATGGCATCAGCAGCACCTGGGAGGATGGTAGAAACAGAAATTCGTAGGCTCCAGAATCCGAATCAGAATTTACAAACCCCCCAGGTGACTCTGATGCTCATTGAATTTTGAGAACCCCTAATCTATAACATGGTGTTAGTACGGGGATAGCAGGATGGGACCATAGGAAACAGGGTGATTAAGTGTCCCTGGAAGCTGGGGAAGACATCACTGAGAAAGTGGTATTTGAGTTGGACCTCGAAGGTTATGTACTGGCCTTCATAAAAAGGCAAAGAGAGCAGAGAAATGCATTCCAGTATTTATTTAACTGTCTGTTCCTTTGAAATTTGTTTTGAACGCCGAAGGGTGTTGTTGCTTTTCCTACAGTACTATTTGTTACAGACTTTCTTTTTTTGCAACAGTTTTAGGTTCACAGTTAAATTGAGCAAAGATACAGAAATTTCTCATATGCCCCGTGCCCCCAGATAGCCTCCCCCATTATCAACATCCCTCATCAGAGCGGGACATTCATTACAATTGATTAACCTGCATTGACATCATTATCACCCAAAGTCCATAGTTTGCATTAAGGTTCACTCTTGCTGTTGTACATTCTGTGGGTTTGGACACATGTATAATGACATGTATCTGCCATGACAATATCATGCTGCAGAGTAGTTCCAATGGCCTAAAACTATCTCCATAATTTTGCCTTTTCCAAAATATCTTATAGTTGGAATCATATAGTATGTAGCCTTTTCAGATTGGTTTGTTTCACTAAGTAATATGCATTTAGTTTCCCTCCACATCTTTTCATGGCTTGATAGCTCATTTCCTTTTAGCACTGAATAATATGCCATTATCTGGATGAACCACCGTTTATTTATCCATTCACCTATTGAAAGACATCCTTGGTTGTTCCAGGTTTTGGTGATTATGAATAAAGTTGCTGTACACTTCATGTGCCAGGTTTTGTGAGGACATAAGATTTGAATTTGGGTAAATACCAAGGAGCATGTTTCCTGGGTCATACGGTAAACATATGTTTAGTTTTGTAAGAATCTGCCAAACTGTCTTCCAAAGTGGATGCACCGTTTTGCATCCCCACCACCAAAGAACGAAGAGTTCCTGTTGCTCCACATTTTTGTCAGCATTTGGTGTTGTCAGTGTTCCTGATTTTGGCCATTCTCATAGGTATACAGTGGTATCTCACTGCTGTTTTAATTTGTGTTTCTCTGATGACATATGATGTGGAGCATTAAGGGTTCTGAACCCAATTTCAATGTGTAGAGGTGGGGGTTTCCCCCCCCACACACACACACAATGACAAGAATGCTTAGGACACCATCTGGGTGTCCTGCAATTCAGCTCAAGCCTGACATTATTTACCTAGAGATAGCATCAGATTCCACAGGTAAAGGGCTTAGTCCTATAAGACCAGCCTCTACTTCAGGCACCAATTGCAAGCCCAGGTTATTAACTGTCCTTCTGACCAACTAACTGGCTGCAAATTGGAGCTTCCAACAACCTTCTCCAACTCAGGATGCCAATGGCACGTTCAGGTTGTTACCTGTGCTTCTGACCAACATAAATCAGAGGTTCCCAAAACCCCTTCATTGGGTTTGATTAATTTGCTAGAGCAGCTCACAGAACTCAGGAAACCTGTTTACTCACTAGATCACAGGTTTATTACAAAGGATAGTAAAGGATACGAATCAACAGCAAGATGAAGAGACACATAGGGTGAAGTCCTAAACAAAGGAGCTTCTGTCCTTGTGTTGTCTGGGGCCCGGCATGGTGGAACATGAGAGTGTTCCCCAACCTGGAAGCTTTCTGAACCTTCCCCTTTTAGATTTTTATGGAGGCTTCATTACATAGGACAGTTGATTAGATCATTGGCCACTTGTGATTGATTCAACCTCCAGTCCCTCTCCCCTCTCAGGAGGTAGGTTAGGGAGTAGGACTTGAAGTTCTAACCCTCTAAATACATGGCTGGTTCCCCTGGCAACCAGCCCTCCAACTTTAGGTGCGGTCCAAAAGCCACCTCATTAACATAAGACACCTTTTTTGCTCTAATCACTTAGGAAATTTCAAGGGTTTTAAATGCCAGAAATGGGGGCAAAGACCAAATATATATTTCTATTATAAATTATTCACACTATTACAAGCATCATGAAATCATATATTATGTGACCTTTTGACTGGTTTTTTTCACTTAGCACAATGTTTTCAAAGCTTATGTACCTTGTAGCATGTATGACAGACACTTCATTCCTTTCTGTGGCTGAATAATATTCCATTGTGTGTATATACAATTTTGTTTATCCATTTGTCAGTTGATGGACATTTACATTGTTTCTACTTTTTGGCTATTATGAATAATGCTACTGTAACATTCATGTGTAGATATTTATTTGGATATGTGTTTTTGTTTCTCTTGGGCACATAGCTAAGGTAACTGAGTCCTAGGGTACTTCTGTGTTGAAGCTTTTGAGTAATTTGTCAATTGTTTTCCTAAGTGGCTTCACCATTTTACATTCTCACTTTCAGTATATGAGGGTTCTGATTTTTTACATGCCAGTTAACCCTTGTTGTTGTCTGTCTTTTATTTTAACCATCCTAGTGTGTCTGAAGTGGTATGTCATTGTGATTTTGATGTGCACTTCCCTAATGACCAATGATGTTGAGCCTCTTTTCCTGTGCTTATTGACCAGTTGTATAGCTTCCTTGGAGAAGTCTATTGAAGTCATTTACCCAATATTTTTTTTTTTAAGATTTTTTTTTTTAAATTGGGGAATTGGGGGGATGGGAACAGTGCTGGGGAATTGGGGGAAGGGGAACAGACAAGTTGCTGTTGTTTTGTTCTTCAGTCTAATTGTGGAGGACGTTGCTTCACTGGCCCAAGTTGGCACCATCATTGCGCTTTTTCCCGGGCGAGGCAGATCAGTCACCGGCTTCTAGACATTCGCTCACTGCAGCTGCTGGCCGCTCATGCTGGCTGCTGGCTACATACAGTAGCCCATGGCAACCCACTGCCACAGGGGCTGCAGCCTATGCTGTCGGGTGACTCACGGCAGCCCAGCTCCAGGTTGAGCTGTTGTTCAGCATCTTAGCTGTAGAGGGCAGAGTCACTGGTCCTCATATGTGGGATCCGAACCAGTGCCCTCCGGCATCCCAAGCCAATTCTTAACCATTGCGCCACTCGGCCGGCCCTCATTTGCCCAATTTTTAATTGAGTTATTCGCCTTTTCATTATTGAGATGTAAGGTTTTTTATATGTTCTACAAGTCCTCTTACCTAAGTGGTTTGTAAATATTTTTTTCTCATTCCGTGGGTTGTCTTTTCACTTTCTTGATGGTGACTCTTGACGTGCAAAAGTTCTAAATTTTGATAAAGTCCAATTTACCTATATTTTCATTTGTTGCTTTTGCTTTTTGTGTCATATCTAAAATAACACGTCCTACCCCAAGGTCACAAAAATGTGGTCCTATGTTTTCTTCTTAAAGTTTTATGGTTTTAGCTCTTACACTTAGGCCTTTGATCCATTTTGAATTAAAGTTTGTATATGGTGTGAGGTAGAGGTCCAACTTCATTTTTTTGCATGTGGATACCCAGTTGTCCCAGCACCATTTGTTGAAGAGACTTTTCTCCCCCTATTGAATTCTTTTGGCAGCCTTATCAAAAATCAATTGACAGTAAATGTGAGGGTTTATTTCTGGACTCAGTTGTATTAATTTATATTTCTATCCTTATGCAGCATCACATATCTATTGGGTTGTCGGAAAAGTCATGATGTATTTTTGCAATGAAAAACAGAAAAAATACATCATGACTTTTCCAATAACCCAATATATGTCTTGATCTCTATAGCTTTGTAGTAAGTTTGAAATCAGGAAATGTGAATCCTTTAACTTTGTTCTTTTTTTTCAAACTGTTTTGCCTATCCTGGCTCCCTTGCCTTTCAGTATGAATTTGGGATCAGTTTATCGATTTCTGCAAAGAAGCCAATTGGGATTTTGATTGAGATTGTTTTGAATTCTGTAGACAGTTTAGGGACAGCTGCCATTTTAACAATATTATCTATTGATCCATGAATGTAGGATGTCTTTCCATTTACTTAGGTCTTTTTTATTTCAATAATGTTTCTTAGTTTTCAGAGTGTAAGTTTTGCCCTTTTCTTGTTAAATTTATTCCTAAGTAAATATGAGACTATGTATTCCAGCCATTCTGAGGGTGCAGCTATACCCTCAGACCTTGCTAGTCCTCCTCAGATCTATGATGTTTCCAAAAGAGATCAGATCAGAGATTGGATGGAACAACACAAATATAATACCATGAAAGACAGAGAAGCCACCTGAAAATTTTTTTTTTTTTAAAGATTTTTATTGGGGAATTGGGGGAAGGGGAACAAACAAGTTGCTGTCGTTTTGTTCTTCAGTCTAGTTGTGGAGGACGTTGCTTCACTGGCCCAAATTGGCACCATAATTGCGCTCTTCCCAGGCGAGGCAGATCAGTAGCCAGCTTCTGAACGGCCACTCAAGGCAGCTGCTGGCCACTCATGCTGGCTGCTGGCTACACACGGTAGCCCATGGCACCCCACCCACTGCAGCAGGGGCTGCAGCCTACCCCGTCGCCAGCAACTGACGGCCTCCCAGCTCCAGGTTGAGCTGTTGTTCAGCATCTTAGCTGTAGAGAGCAGTGTCACTGGCCCTCATATGTGGGCTCTGAACTGGGGCCCTCTGGCGTCCCAAGCCAGCTCTTAACCAATGCGCCACTCGGCCGGACCTGAAAATTCTTTTGTTATAAAGCCCTGTTCACAGCCTTAGCTGCACATTAAAATCACCTGGGGAAGTTAAAAACTACCCATTAGATAAGAATCTCTGGGGGTGAGACTCAGCCCTTAGTACTTTTTAAATGTCCCCAGGTGCTTCCTAAGTTAGCTAAGATTGAGAATTAGTGTTATAAAGTATCTGTGACTCATCCTCTAGTCAGAGACATAGTAGCTATAATAGTAGCAGTGACTTATTTTGTTTATCAGATTAAGATTCTATCTACCGAAATTAAAATAAATGAAAATAAAGTTGTATAATTGCAAATGATTTGGGAACTGCTTTGAGAAACACTTTGAGAAAGTGTTTGTAGTAATTTATTCAACAATGTATTTTAAAACATTTTAAACAGATAAACAAAGAATAGTACAATGAAACCCTGTGTGTGTCCCTCATCTGGCTTCAACAACCATCAACTAATGGTCATTCCTGTTTCGTCTATACCCCCATCCATTCCCTACCACCACACCTGAATGTTTTGAAGTAAACCCTGAACATAATATTTCATCTATAAATGTTTCAGTATGTAGTTCTAAAACATTGAGATTGTAGCTCTGAAAGTGTTTTTAAGCATCCCCAATCTCATTATCATATCTAAAAGTTTTAACAACATGAAGTAATTTTTATTTTATGTAGGAAGATACAGTAAGAGAACAGAAGATATATCATCAGTATTTGGCACAGCGGCGTGAGGAAGAAAAAGCGCAGGAGAAAGAACTGGACAGAGTATTAGAGGAAGAGAAGGAAAAGAAGTTGGCCGAGAAAAACAAGCAGCTGAAACTTGAGAAGGAGGCGAGGAAACAACTTGTGGATGAGGTCATGCGGTCAAGAAAACTTCAAGTTCAAGAAAAGTGTAAGGAAGTGAAGTATATCTTAGTTGGGCCTTAATTTAAGTAGCAATCAAAATATTTATTAAGTGGGTATTATGTATGAAACACTATGAGGGATATAAAAAGGATTAAGGCAAGATACCTGCTTTGCAGAACTTATCTAATTGAATACATGAAGTATAAACATATAAAGAGTTTTATATACTGGAAGACTCTGAGCAGTCGCGGGGGAGATTTTCTCAAAGTTAAAGGAACAGTATGTCCTTTGAATGGCCTGTGTGCCTTAGTCATAAAGGACAGTGAGAAGGTAGGACAGAGACACACATCTCTCCCTCTCACCCCCACCCTTTTATCTGTTCCTCTTTTCTTTCCGCAGGTGTCTTCATACCTCCCTACCTGCATACTTTTGCTTGGGTAGTTTTCTCTGCCTATGATGCTTTTGATCTTGAGAAATTCTAGACATCCTTCAAGACAGCTCAAATGTCTCATTCCTTGAGAGGCCCTCTATGTTCCCCTATTCATAATAAATCCTCTTTCTGAAGCTCTCACTGCGTCTTGCTGACATCTTAGCACACCATTGTATTCCCTCAGCTTCAAACAGAGCTTGGTTACAAAAGGAAGTACTTGTAGGATGAACAGCCACCTCCAGATTTACTCCATTCCATGTCCAGCCCAGTGAACCAGAGAGGCAGTAGGCGGACAGATTTACTGTTAGGGTACCATTAGACTTCACGCTAGTTGTCTTTGTAAGACAAAGCTCCTCATGGTTCCATTGATTAATTCTCCACTCTGGGAATTAAAACAGCAGTTTGAAATTAAGTCAGTATTAGATGGAGTTTTAAGAAAATGAGAAGAACACTAATAAAAGATTTTTGTATTTACCTATGATAAATAGGTGAGAAAACTTAGAAAATTTAAGTATTTGGACCATTTATAAACAAGGAAACAAGACCAACCATAATTCCACTAACCCCGGAGTAGCTACTATTCACAACGTTGTATATATCCTTCCAGTATTTTTACTCTGTATATAATTTCCTCTCACAAATCAGGATCATGTTGTATATATTGTTTTACATTCTGAATTTTCCACTTATCATAAACATTTTTTCCTGGTCAGTTTTCTTCAAGTATAAGATTTGTAATGCTGCCTAAAAATCCATTATAAAAATGGACCATAATTTATTTTACCTAAACACAACTAATTGATACAACTAAAAGATTGCTTTGAATCTTTTACTACTACTTTATCATTGCAGGTTATTATTTCTGTAAATAATTTTTTTGGGTCATATCTGATTATTTAAGATAAATTCCTATAAGTAGATTTTGGGACCAAGGATAGGTACATTTCAGATGTATATTGACCAGTTGTATTTATTCTTTTGTGAACTCTATTGTGGTTTTCTTATTTTTATTTTTTGTCATTTTTTTCCTACTGGTATTGTTCAGTTTTTCTTATTTAATTTATAAAAGCCTTTTAAGGCTTTCTTCAATATTTGTATAAAATCTCTCATTAACATAAATAGCAATAGAACTATTTGTCCTCAAGAACAGAAAGGTGAGAACTGTCCTAACAGTGATAATCTAGTTTGGAAAAAGCTGGTCACAGATTCTCCATGAAAAATGATTAAGAGACAATCTGTGTAGATCGCAGCATGTATGACCTAAATCCTATGTGGTCCTCAATGGTGATCACTACTTCTACGTTATTGGTCTCAGTTCCAGCCCAGTAATTCAAAGCTCTGCCTTTCTAAAAACAATGTGGCATTGATGCCCAGAAAGATGTCAGCAAGTCTTGTCTGAAAAAGTCATTTAGCGAAAAATTTCTGTCTTCCTTAGTGCAACGAAAAGCAAAAGAACAGGAACAACGTGCTATGGAACAGGAACACATAAATGAAGGTCTTAAAGAGCTTAATCGTGAAGAGAAGGAGAATTTTGCAAGGTATGACTTTGTTTTCTTTAATATTATTTACCAACTAAACAAAAAAAAGGACTAGAAAACTGTCAGGCTGTTGAAGAGGAGTGAGAAAGGGGATGGAGAAAGGCCAAGGACTCATTCCACATTGAGGTAAATTTTTTGAAATATTCCCTCCCTAAAAATCAACATTTGTTCTAAGATTCTCTTAGTTATTATTGTATAATAAGCACATTGTTGAATTTTTAATCTATTTTCCCCCATTCACCCTGATTTTAATGGGAATTTAAATTTGACTTCACAAATTACATTTTAATTGTAATGCCCAAAATAAATCCAAATGGTTACTTTCATAACTTTATACTTTGACATTTCCAATACTTTAGGCGCTCTGGGTTAGCCCAGGAGTACAGAAAGCAACTTCAGATGCAAATGTCTTACCAACAGCAGGCCCGGGAAGCCCAGAAGGAAGAGGAACGCCGGGAGTTAGAAGCAGGGATAGCAGCAAACAAGATTTGCCAGGAAAAGATCCGGGAGATCCTGTCCACCCATCGAGTGCTGCCTCGGAACATCCATCCCATGAGGAGGGCATGCCCCAATAAGCTTCCACCATAGCTGCCTAAACATCAATTTTTTTTCAGTGTTTGAATATTTTTAACTACTTGTGTTTGCTTCTGTATTCCTTTTAACGCATGGATTAACTGTTTTTTCTCCTCTGAGTTTGCATAATGATACCTCATTTTCTTTCTTGAAATTAAATGTTCCTCTTCTTAGATTTCATAGACTCACAAATCTGAATGATCTACCTCATGTCACACAGCTATTTTCCTGACTTGCCCCCTTGCCTCCCTTTCTTGTTCATTTATTAATAGCTTCACTTTCTTGCATCTCTCTATCCACATGCCTGTTTCCTCTTGCCTCCTTTCTCTTCTCTCTCGTAGACATAATGCACAATATCAGCAGGGCATTTTTGCAGGCAGAGTTGGAACTGTCAGCCACTTTAATTAACCCACTTATACAGTCATTAAACAAATATTTACTGAGTGCCTCTCATGTGCCAGACACTATTCTGGATCCCAAGGCTTCATCAAAAGCAAAACAAACCTCTTGATCTCACAGAGCTTACATCCTAGTGGAGGAAACCAGGAGACATGTGTTAAGTACTATAAAGCGGGAAATGGCAGGAGTGCTATTTTATTTTATAGGTAATGGTCAGAAAAAATATTTTTGAGCAGCTCATATTTAAATGAACCAGCCATGTGGTTATCTGCGGGGGAAAACATCCCAGGCAGAGGAAAGGGCCAGTGCAGTGGTGCCAGGGGAAAAGTCCACTTGTGCATTTGAGGTGTAGCATTTGTGCGGGAGTAGAGTGGATGAGGAGAGAGTGAGTGAGGCAGGAGTGGAAGAAGATTAGTCAGAAAGGTCGTGGGGGCCAGATGAGGCCTTGGAACCATGGTAAAGCCTGGCTTTTACGTGGCTGTAGGAAGCTGTTACCGGGTTTTAAACAGGGGAGAAACGACATGATATCAGAGGGTTGCTGGCTGCTATGCTGAGAATAGACTCCAGGAAGACAGAAACAGGGATGCAGTTAAGAAGCGATCACATTACCCCACGTGAGGGTGATGGCAGTGTGGTAGCCAGTCTCTAAGATGGACCCTAGTGACCCTCTCCTTCTGTATTTCTGCCCTTGTGTAGTCAGTCCCCTTCCACCCTAAATCATGCCTGCCCTGTGTGACCAATAGGATGCTGCAGAAGCAACAGGGCATAGCTTCCAAGTCGAGGTCATAAAAGACACTGCGGCTTCCGTCTTCATCTCTTGGATTGCTCACTCTGGAGGGAAGCCCACCAGCTGCCATGTTGTAAGGATAGGATGCTCAAGAAGCCTTCTGGAGAGGCCCATGTGACCAGGCACTGAAGTCTGTCTCCAAAAGGCAACATACCTTGCTAGCCATGTGAGTGAGCCACCTTGGAAGAAGACCCTTTAGCCCCCACACCAGTTGAGCCTTAAGATGACTGTAGCCCTTGGTTGCATCTTGAGTGCTCAGTCAAGATGTTCCCGAATTCCTGACCCCCAGAAACTGAGAAAGATAATAAATGTTTATTATAATTTTAAGCCACTAAATTCTGGGGTATTTTGTTAGATCCCTGCTAAGTAACTAATAGAGGCATCTGGGATCAGAGCAGTATCTGGGCGCTGAGAGAGAGGTCAGATTCTGGCTGTGTTATAAAAGCAGAGCCACCTAGATTTCCTGATGGATGGATGTGCTGAATGTAGAGGTAGAAAGGAAGTCAAATAGGACCTCTGTTCTTAAGGCCCGAGCAACAGATGAGTAAACTGCATTTGTGCTGGGAAATAGTTGACACCCCTCGAGCTGTTGATCTTGAGATGTTCTCAGCCAAATGAGTTAAAAGAAATTGGGAAATTACTGGGTAATTCTGGTCAATATTCTACTTGGGATTCTACCCCTGGGTTCTGCTCTGCAAAGTGTTATTTCATATATGGAAGTGTGTTATGTGGTGTACCTGTTTTTGGAGAAATTTGGGAAAGTCTACAGTCTAGATCCCTTTCTTGGAGGGTCATTAGACACAGAAATATTTAAACACTCTGAGAAACCCTAAATAATGAAAGCCAGCTGCCTTTGTTTAGTCCTCTGTTACCCACACTTGATCTTGAAATCCAATTTTTCATTATATTCATTAAAATACAATATCTTTCGGGAGATGCCCATTTTCCTTCTACACGTTTGCATTACTTATTACATCATTCCCCATGGAACATTCAGGGAAGCTTTCTGTGGAGTCTTTTCTAAATAAAACAGTATTTTATTTCTAGCCTGTGTTCTATGTAAAATTTTTAGACAACTTAAATTTGTTCTTTTAGACCTACTTTGAACAGCTATGTTGAGGTATAATTTCCATACCATAAAATGCATCCACTGTAAGTGATTTTTGATACATTTAGAGAGCTATGTTACCATCGTCACAATCCAGTTTTAGAACACATCTATCATCCCCCAAAAGTTCCCTCAGACATGTTTGCAGTCAATCCCCACCCTTTACCCAGTGCCAAGCAACCACTGATGGTTTGCTGTCTCTATAGTTTTTTGCCTTTTCTTGAAATTTCCTATTAATGGAATTACACAATATGTAGTCTCTTGTGCCTGGCTTCTTTTGCTTAGCATGTTTTTGAGGTCTGTGTAGATAGTGAATGCATTGATAGTTGATTCCTCTTTATTGTTGTAATATTCCATTGTATGAAGATACCACATTTTATTTTTCCATTCACTAATTGAGGAACATATGGATTATTTCCAGGTGTGGCTGCTATGAACATATGTTTTATTTCTTAAATTGCATTTCCCTAATGACTGATGATGTTGATCATCTTTTCATGAGCTTATTAGCCCTTTATAGATCTTGTTTTGTGAAGTGTCTATTCAAATATTTTCCTCCATTTTCTAATTGGGTTGGTTTGTCTTCTGATTACTGATTTAAAAGAGTTCTTTATATATTCCGGATACAAATTCTTTATTAGTTGTATGACTGGTAAATATTTTTTCCCAGTTTGAGGCTTGTCTTTTCATTTTCTTAATGGTGTCTTTTGAAGAGCAAAAGTACATTTTGATGAGGTCTATCTTCTTTTTCTTCTTTTTTTGGACCATACATTTGGAGACATATCTAAGAAATCTTTGCTTAACACAAGGTCACAATGATATTCTCCTCTTTTCTTCCACAGGTTTCAGAGTTTTAGCTCTAAACATTGAATGCTATGGTCTATTTTGAGCTCTTTTTTTGGTGGGGTGGGGGATAGTATGATAATGGTCTAAGTTCATTTTTTTCCCTTTGTTTTTGTATATGGATAGCCAGTAGATCATCACAATTTATTGCAAAGACTGTCCTGTGGGCATCTCCATCTTTTTGCTTGATGTGGTTCATTCATCCAGGGGTCAGTGGTTCTGCTCCCATTCCCGTGCTGGGATTATGACATTAGCATCTCCACCTGACTGACTTTATCCCACCTGCTGCCTAAAATGCTGACTCTGTTTTATGGGGGATTTAGGCCTTGGAATCTTGGGCACTCTGTAAAATATGTGCATTTACTGGTTTAAAAAGAAAGGTAGAAAGAAATCAACACACTCATATTCCTAACATTCAACATTATAATTATTTTCACTTTGAGTTTCCTCCCAGGGAACTCTCTCAGTGATATGCATATGGATACTCATTTTTACATTGTAGACACTGCCATGTTGCTTCACATATCATATTTACAAAGTATAATGGCTATATAGTAGTTTACTGAGTTACTGTACTATAATTTATTAAACATTGGACTTTGTTTCAAATGTGTCACTATTATAAATTACACTGTAACAACAACATTCATTTGAATTATTTCCTTAGGATCAATTAATTTCCTGGAATAGGATTTTTGGGTCAAAGGTGCTTTTTTTTTTTTTTCAATAGCTGAGCCATCCTGCCACCTGTTGGCAGCTCAGCGACAGCTCAGCTTGGGTCAGGAATTGAGCTGGTGACCCTGTTGCTCAGAGCTCACACTCTTGAGCGAGCGAGCTATTAACCAACTGAGCCACTCGGTCCGCCCTCAAAGGTGCTTTTAAGCACTGCATTTCCAAAAGCTGTTTTTAGAGTTGTAGAGTTTTTAGGGAAATGTTTTGGGGTCAATTGGTATTCTCCCTGAAGGTTTAAAATTTATTTAAGCAACTTGTCTACTAGACTCTCTGAGAGTTTTTTGTTTGTTTGTTTTTTAATTCTCTGCCTATTCATTGACTCTTATCCCAGCTCTGTGACTTTACCTCCTATGGATTCTTTCAAGCCACCTGTGGCCAAAATTAATCTCTAATCCAAAATTGGGAGTGTTTGCAAAAAAGAAAAAAAAGAAAAGAAAAAGACCATTGTTTAAGCTCTGTGTAACATTAATGTAAGGGTAATTTCTGGGCACTTCTACTCTGTTCCATTGATTTATCTGTGTATCCTTACACCAACACAACACTGTAGCTGATCACTGTAGCCATTTAGTAAGTTTTGAAATTGGTAGTGTAAGTCATCCAATACTGTTTTTTCCAAAAATTGTTTTGTCTATTCTGAGTCCTTGAAACTTCATATAATTGTTAGAATCATCTTGTCAATTTCTGAGATTTTTAACAGAGATTTCGTTGAATCTATAGGTCATTTGGGGGAGAACTGCCATCTTAACAATAATGAGCCTTCCAATCCCTGAAAAGCTCTATTTTCCCATTCACTTTAATTTTGCCTTTAATTTTCTTCAGTAATGTTTTGTAGTTTTTAGTGTGCAGGACTTTTGCTTCTTTTGTTTTAAACTTATTTCTAAGTATTTGTTTTTGATACTATTGTGAATGGAATTTTTATTTTATTTTATATTTGGATTATTCATTGTTAATATTTAGAAATTTAATTGATTTTTGTGTATTGAGCTTATATCCTGTGATCTTGCTAAACTTGCTTATTCTAGTAGTTTTTGTTTGTTTGTTTGTTTTTGAGTTTCTATAGGATATTTTATTTCAGGATCATATCATTTGCAAATAAAGACAGTTTTATTTATTTCTTTCCAATCTGGGTGCTTTTTATTTCCTTTTCTTGCCTTACTGTACTGGTTAGTGCAATATGCTGTATGATATTGAATAGAAATGGTGAGAAAAGACATTTTTGACTTGTTCCCAGTTTTAAGGGAAAACATTCATTCTTTGACCATTAAGTATGATGTTAGCTGTAGGTTTTTCACAGGTTCCCTTTAGCAGAATGAGGATGTTTCCTTCTATTCTTAGTTTATTGTTAGTTTGTTTATGAAGTGTTGGATTTTATCAGATGCCTTTTTTATGCCTATTGAGTTAAACATGTAGTTTTTGGGTTTTATTCCATTAATATGGAGTATTAATTTCTTTGCAGGTCCAAAACTAACTTTGCATATGTAGGATAAATATGTATGGCCACTATGGTGGTCTATTGTATATCTTGGATCTAGGTCTATTGTGATGTTTTTGTCTGGGTTTGGTATCAGGATATTATTGGCCATGGAAAGGTATTTTCTCCCCCTTTATTTTCTGAAAGAGTTTGGAAAGGATTGATAGTATTTCTTCTTTAAATGTTTGATAGAATTCATCAGGGATGCTGCCTGGACTTTCTTTGTAGGAAAATTATTTTTTATTGGTAATTTAATATTTTTATCAACATAGGTCAATTCAGATGTTATATTTCTTCTTGTGTCTATTTTGGTAAATTGTGTTTTTCTAGGAATTTGTCGACTTCATCTAAATTATCTAATTTAAACATACAAAGTAGTTCATAAAATTTCCTTATAATTATTTTAACTTCTAAGGAGTACATACTAATGTAGCTCTTTTATGTCTTTTGGAAATTTGGGTTATTTTTTGTACTTTGTGACTAGTAAATTACTGGCAAATATGGCCTCTCCATCCAGTGTCTTTCCCTGACCCCAATTTAGTTTAACTCTCTACTAATAAGTGTGATACTTGGATGGTGAAAGCATTTTTTAAAACACAAAAAGTAAAAATTACATCATTGTTAAATTATGCTGTTCATCTTTTTTGTACTTATTTTTATGTAAAGGGAACTAGCCTTTCATCATATGGATGCAAACATTTTTCCTTGTTTTCCTGCCCTATTGATGGCAGAGAAGAAAGCTGTAAAGGGCCTGGCTATTTTATTACCTAGTAGGACTGATCACATCTTTTATCTTTTTAAATTTTTTTCATAGCAATCATATCATTTTTTTTCCAGATTAATATTAGTATCATTTGGTTATACCACTAGTATTTCCATTCAGATTGTATTGGGTTTATTGATTAGTTCAGGGGTGCTGTCATCTTTACAATATTTATTTTTCCAATCTACAAATAATAGTGTGGTGCTGTTCATTGCCTACCAATTCTTTATTTCCTCTCCTCTCTTAAATTAGCAGGACTTACTTTTTGTTTTGCTTAATGTGTGCATGCACACACACGTGTGTGTATCTGTGAAGGTGTGTGAGTTTGGCTGGGCATGCTTCTGCACAAATAAAGACTATATTTCTTATACTCCCTTGCAGACAGTGCTTGTCAAGGTGCCTAAATTCTGGCCAAAGATGTGTAAATAAAGTGTTACATGGCCTTCCAGGAAGTTCCTTCCAAGGGATGGGAGGAGACTTCGGAATGGCTGAGTAGGAGCTCTGCACATCCTCTCCTCAAAAGGCAATGATAACATGGAAAGCATTGTCAAAAACAGCCATTTCAAAACTCTGGAAGTTGACCAAAGGCATGCACTACATTGAGAAGCATTTATTCAAGAAAACCTGCTAAAGCTTCGTTAGAATGGTGGGAGTCTGTGGCATTTTCTTCTGAATCCCTCTGAGCTGCATGGAGCAGCAGCTCTCCGAGGGCAGGTTGTGAGGACCTGTATGTAGCCTTGCTGCCAGAGGGTGGGTCACTTTATAGGGAGCAGAATTTGGAAAAATCCCTGCTTGGGGCATTGTTAAAATAACAGCGATCTTGGTGGCCACCAGGGAAGGGCAGCATGTCAGATAGCC
Organism: Hipposideros armiger; assembly: GCF_001890085.2. Classification (NCBI taxonomy): domain Eukaryota; kingdom Metazoa; phylum Chordata; class Mammalia; order Chiroptera; family Hipposideridae; genus Hipposideros; species Hipposideros armiger. The sequence continues at coordinate 929,140 of NW_017732086.1, forward strand.
TGAGGTCGTGATACTGGTCAGGGCAAGCAACAGACAGACCAGCCAGAAATTTAACAGGGAGATTTGGGGAACATGACAGCCATAATGGGCTTTGATAAGCTCCTGTATGTTCTTGCTGGTCTGGAAGGATGCCTAGGCCTGAAGCTACATGCATGCTCAGGAGAGATTGGCGCAGGCCCTAGCAGTCTGCTGGTTCTTGGCCAAATGTGAGGCATTGCACCTCAGGAAGTAAAGGCTGGGACCGATTTGCACACGGCTTAAACTCTGGCTGTAATGCTTCTCGCTCCATCAGAAAGAAAAGGTGGAGGCCTTACTCGCTCAATCAGACTGACCACTGTGTTGGCTTAGAGCAACCCCTAGAAAGCCAATCTTAGACATAAAACAGGTATTTGAACATGAGCAGAGTCACTGTTGTTTTGCCAGGGTGTATAAAGAGTCAAAGTAATGATTTGTGTAAATGATTTGATGAACTGTAAAATGTTATAACATATGGGCATCATTATCTAGCCCACCCACCCAGTGCAGGATTTTCTCCCCCAATAGCCCTGATTTGTGCCTACCTGCTCCCTCCTTGAACTCTTCCAGTGATAGGGAGATGCTTTGTATCAGACTGAATCTATCTCCTTGAGAAGATGATTGCAAAACATACTCAACAGAGGAGTCCTTTCTAGCACATATAAGCAACTGCTACAATTAATAAGAAAAAGATAACCCAGGAGAAAAGTGGACAAAAGACTTGTGCTGACACTTTACAAAAGAAAATAGGAAAATGGCCACTAAACAGAGGGAGAGCTGCTGCTCAACATTATTGCTCATCATGGAAATGGAATGAAACCTGCCATGCTGTAACTACACACTCACCGAACAAGTAAAATGAACAAGACCAGCGAGCCTCGGGTATCGGTGAGGATGCAGAGCAACCGGAACCCTCATGTACTGAGAGTAAGAGTAAAAATTTAAACAATTGCTTTGGGATACCATGAGATAGCATCTACTAATGTTGAAAATACATGTAGCTTGTGATCCAGAAATTCCACTCTTAGGTATTTACCCAATGGAAATGTGTGTGTGTGTGTGTGTGTGTGTGTGTGTGTGTGTCCAGTAAACGACATGTAGGAGATTGTTTCTAATGGTACTATTCCTAATAGCCCCGAATTAGAAATAGTCCAAATGCCCATCCAGATAGGATGGAAACTGCTGTACGTAATGAGAATGAGCTTTGCAGTGTTCAACAGCATAGGTAAGCCTCATAGACATAATGATGAACAAAATAAGTCAGGCGTAGAACAACATGTGCTTTGAGGATGAAAAGCTCGAAAGCAGCACAACAAATTTTTGGTGTTCGATATCTGGTGATTTCTAACCCTTTTGGGGAGAGTGCCTGGAGGGGGAGTTCGGGGCATTAACGTTCTGTTTCTTGACGTGAGTGGTGGTTATTCAGTGTGTTGACCTTGAGAAAATTCTTCAAGTGTACATTTAATATTTGTGCACTTTTCTGTATGGGTTTTATAATCCCTCTGAGTTTTTTTAAACCAACCTCCCCGAAATAGCTACCGTTGGTCATGGTGTTGGTTTCTGGAGCTTTACAGACTAAATCTAATTTTTGGAGGCTACTATCATGTCTCTATCCATTTATTTTCCAGGCACACGCCCCTCATTTGTCCACCTACTCTAGACCCTTTTTCATCAGCTTGCCCTCTAGTGGTCACACCTCACTTCCCCAGGTTTGTATTATATTAGAACAGGATGCTCAGAACTAGATAGAAGCGGTCCAGAAGAGGTCCGTCTACAGAGCAGAGTACAGTGGGACCATCACCTCCTTTAATCGGTGCATTATACTTCATTTAATGCAGCCCACAGTTGAGTGCCCACTGTCTAGGCACAATTGAATAATAAATGGAGGCACAATTCTCTTGTCCTTGGCAGAACCTACCAGTCTGTTATAAACAAGACAACGAGAAGCTATGCTTAATACTATTTAAGAGGACAAAGTATTTTCACTAACTTTAACCTTCAGTTTGCTTATAAGTTATCAGTGTGCTAACAACTACTGGTGACTCTACCAAGGTATTAATGAAAACCTGGCAAGGCCTCTATGTGGCAACACTTTGTTAGCAGTTAATTTGAATTGCTTTCTACGCGCATAATCAGCACTGCGTTTCCTGAGTCTTTCTGACTTTTCTCTGTTTCAGACTGACCTTCTCCTGTATCTTTCAGTTCTAATTAATAGGATCAATCATGACAACTAAACTTTATATAGAGCTTACTATGTACGAGCTACCACCCTACTCCTCTTTACATGGGTTGACTCATTTAAATAGTACTTCTAGTAAATCGTGAGGATTTAATCTTCTCTTTGAGGGAAGTACTATTGCTTTCATACCCATTTCACAGCTGAGGACACTGAGGCATGGCAGGTTAAGAAACTTTGCCGAGGCCACATGGTTAGTGTGGTATAATAAATATGTGGTATTTGTTCTCACTTCCTGGCCCAGAGCCCCTAAAATCCTTGGAATTTCCCAAGTGATAGGAATGCCTTTTGTTCTTCATAAGTAGCCCCTTTTGATCACACCTGAGTTTATACTAATGAGGTGACTTAGGATGAGGCTGGTCATCTGAAAGACCCAGGGATCAGAGGACTGGAACTTTCGGTCCCACCCAGAAAGGGGAGAGGCTCGAGACGGAGCTGTGTAAAAACACTTGAATAACGATGTTTGATGTTTGGAGAGCTCCAGTGGGTGAGTAAGGGGAGGCGCTGAGAGGGTGATGCACCTGGAGACAGCATGGAAGCTCCGCCTCCCACACCTGGCTCTGTGCATCTCTTCTATTGGGCTGTTCCTGAGTTGCATCCTTTATAACAATCCAGTAAATGTAAGTAAAAAGGGTTCCTGAGTTCTGTGAGCCATTCTAGCAAATTATTGAACCTCAGGTATGTGTGTGTGTATGTGGGGAGGACATAGGAACTCCCTCGATTGATAGCCAGTGGGTTGGAAGTACAGGTGGCCAGGACTTAAGTTTGGCCTCTGAAGTGGGGGGCAGTCTTGTAGGATTGACCCTTTAATCTGTGGGGTCTGTGTTGACTCTGGGTAGTCAGTGTCAGAAGTGAACTGAATTGTTGAATGTTGGTGTCTGGAGAATCAGAGAATTGGCTGTTGGTGTTGGAAGAGACCCCAGTTACTCAGTTGTGGTGCTAGCATTCGAACCCAGTATGATTGTTGCTTTACTGCTTCGCACAACAGGTGGGACATATAAAAATCAATGGATTACAGATTCAGAGCTTAAAAACCCATCACAAATATTTTACTTAGTTTTCTTTATTTTACAAATGAAGAAACAGAAGCCCAAAGAAATCTCCGGGTTCAGCACTTTTTTCGGTCACATAATATCATGATTTCTTACTTAAACCCAATTTGTTATCAAAGCACTCTTAATCAACCAACACACCCTTTAAGGCCTGCTGTTCAGGCGATATACTAGCAAGAGGCTATTTTCATTCCATTCATCACGTTGTGGTCTCTATCCAAACCTTTATGTGCAAATCCATCCAGTACACTTATGCATATGCATTCCATAAATTACACATGGGCACGGATATTTTTCCTTCTATAAACCATCCTTCTGATATTTTGATTACCTTATATAAACTGGGCAAACAGCCTCTCAGAATATAAATGAGAGTTTCATCTAATAAAAAGAATAGCTTCTATATAGAGAAGCCCTGAGATAAGTGGAAAAGGGTATTTTATCATACCTAATGCAGGTCACAATAAAAAGACGCAATTCTGTTTATGTCTCCTTGAAGCTCTTGTCTGGACAAGGGTTCTGGGAGCCAAAATTGCCTCCAAATGTTCATTCTTTTCTACAAGGTTCTGAGACTGTGAGACATGTGTTTTGGACAGAGGATGAGGGTTATTAGCTTAGTGCCAAGCATTGTGATATGGGACTTTTATTTGAAGTGACTTTATAGATATGGTTCTGGGAAAACGGACATAAGGTTCTTGCCCCATGTGCCATTAATCAGCTGTGTGACCTTGGGCAGGACTTCCTGAGATCTATTTTTCTTGTCTAAAAACCGAAGTGCTTCTAGAGCTGGAAGGGACCTGAGAGGTGTCTACTCCAAATCCTTCACTTTATAGATGAGAAAGGTTTTGGGGTTTGGTTGCCCCCAGGTGTGTACTGCCCATGGTGAAAGCTGGGGGCATTTATCATCCCATTCCTGCTGTGTTTGGTCCAGGGGTGCCACCTAGGTCACTGAACCTCCCCTGCCCCCCCCTCCCCCACCACCAGATAGGAGGTTAAGGAGGCTGTGAGATGGCCCAGGGACAGTGCAGCAGAGTGATATAGGGCATGTGCCTGAGGTGGAAGGAACAGGGCTTTTGAACCCTCGCTGGAATGTGGTAAGCAGAAGGGAGCAGTGATATAGGGCACTGGAAGGCCAGAGAAGTTATGAGGACTTATGATTTGACCTGCACAGCTAAAACTATGCTTTTTTTTTTTTTTGGCATGTTTTCTATGTGTGTGTTTTCTTTCCAATTAGACACTGAGTTGCTTAAAGCAGGAACCAAGTCTTAGACTACTGATAATCCCAAGATTTGGACAAAAGGCTTTGCCCAGAGCAAGTGCTCAGAAAATATTTGATTTGTTCTGGGGAAAAAAAGGGAAGGCTCAGTGGCCAGTGTGAAAGGGTGACCATAGTGTCTGTTTTTTTGTTTGTTTTTTTTAAAATCAGCTATATGTAAGAGAGCCAAGCAAGTCTGAAATGGGATAAAGCCAGGGCTGAGAGACACAGGCCCCAAAGAACACGTGATGTGGCCAGCAGCAGGCTGGAGCTGGCAGTCAGGAGGCAGAGAACCCTGAGGAGGATGAGGTTGTGCAGGCCCGATAGCAGGCAGGCAGCTGGCCCAGGAGACGGGTCATCGGAGGTAGCCAGAAGTGGACATTTCTACAGCTCCCAGCTCTGGAGAAGAAATGTCTTCTAAGATGAAAGGACAAACTACAGACTGAAAGAAAATATTTGTAAACCATATATATGAGAAAGGATTGATAGCTAGAATATATAAAGTAGTCTGAAATTCAACACTGAAAAATTCAAATGGAAAAAATGGGTAAAAGACACAGTGAACCATTTCACCAAAGAAGATACACTGAGGGCAAATCAGGCCATGAAACGGTATGCACCATCGCGAGACAACAGGGAAATGCAAACGAAGAATGTGGGGAGAAGAATGTGGGGAGACATCTAGTAGAGCAGCTAAAATTAACACAGTGACAATACCAAATGCAGGTGGGGATGTGGAGAAACTGGGTCACACACATTGCTAGTGGGGCTGTGAGATGGTGCGGTCACTCTGGAAAACAGTTTGGCTGTTTCCTATAACACTAAACATATACTTAGCACATGACCTAGCAATTGTACTCCTGGGCATGGATCCCAGAGAAATAAAAACTGATGTTCACACACACACAAAAAAAAAAAAAGAAAGAAAAGAAAGAAAGAAAAAAGAAAAATGTCTTTTAGCTTCCAGCAGCCACAGATATGGGCGCAGAGCAGGGAAAGGGCTCTGGAAAGGCGTGTAAGTGTTTGCATTCTCCCCCTACTGGGAGAGCTCTGCTTCTGCTGTGCTTCTAGATGCAGAGACCAATAATTGTAGGGCTTTCAGATGAGTGACCACCCAGGCCGGGAGCAGGTTACCCAGGTTGACGGGGAGAGTGTGGGGTTGAAATGAAAGGCATCTTGCCCCTTTAATGTCTTCTGCTCACTGAGTAAAGGTTCCTGTTTTGATGGCAGTTTTCCTTCTGCCTCTCTGCAGGGGTTCCAGGGATTTGGGGCTGATCAAGGAGAAAAGCTATGACCACAAGGTGGCAGTAGCACACACACACTTCAATTGGGCAGTGCTTGGACAGGGTTGCCAGAGAGGTTAGTGTCTCAAAGCATGAGACCATCCAGAGGCTTACAGAGAAGAAAGGCCACTGGAAAGGGAGGGGGACAGGGAACCCCTGGGGAAGAGGGAGGCCAGGGAGGGGGGCTCACACGTCTGGGTGATGTTGCTAAATATTGGGTTGTCGGAAAAGTAATGACATATTTTGTCTATGTTTTTCAAAGGTCATTTATTTATATAAAGAACAAAGATCAATCAATGATATATTACCCATTTTGTTCGATAACCTTTTGCCATCTTTCAGTGAGCTTCATAATTCCTCGTTCATAGAAGGACCTGTGTTTATTTGTGAAAAACTGAACAAGGTGCTGATTCACAGCCTCATCTGAGTTGAACGTTATACCACACAAGGAGTTTTGAAGAGAGAGAAACAAGTGGAAGTCTGATGGCGCAAGGTCAGGCGAGTATGGCGGGTGTGGCAACACATCCCATCCAAGCTCCAATAATTTTTGACAGGTGATCAAACTTGTGTGTGGTCTCGCGTTGTCGTGATGGAACACAACTCCTTTACAATGAACAAGCTCTGGATGTTTCTGGATGATGGATTCGTTCAAACTGTCCAATTGCTGACAGTACACATTCAAATTGATTGTTTGGTTCCTTGGTACAAGCTCGTATAACACGACACCTTTAAAATCCCACCGCACTGAGAGCATAACCTTCCTCTGATGAATGTCTGCTTTCGATGTCATTTGAGACGAAGCATCACATTGGGACCAAGACCGTTTGTGCACCACATTGTTGTGAACAACCCACTTCTCATCACCAGATATCAGTCGCTTCAAAAAAGAATCATTTTCCTCATGTTTAATGATCATATTGCAGATGTTTATATGCGCTGTCAGATAAACTTCTTTGAGTTCATGTGGAACCCAAATATCGAGCTTGCTTACGTATCCCAGCTTCTTCAGGTGGTCGTGAACACTTGAATGATGGATGTTCAATGTTTCTGCAATCTCTCATGTCGTGTAACGTGGGTTTGACTTGATCAATGCCTTTATTTTGTCGTCATCAGTCTCGATGGGCCTCCCTGACCAAGGCGCGTCGTTGAAATAAAAATCACCAGCACGGAATTTTGTGAACCATCGTTGGCACTGACGTTCTTGTACAGCATTGTCACCATAAACTTTATGCAACTTTTCACAAGCTTGACGCGTGTTCTTCTCTTTATGGAAATAAAACAGTAAAATATGGCAAAAATGCAGTTTGGTCTTCCATCTTCAACTTGTTGTAAAATCTCCAAAACTCAATCAAATCACTCAATTTTTTTTTAGAATGCAGCTAGAACTGTCAGCTGTCAAATGACATAGTAATAACACAGATGCAAATGACTGTAATTCATCCAAAGATGAACTAGTGCCATCTGCTGCAAACATGCGTCATGACTTTTCCAACGACCCAGTAGCACAGTGGGAAGTCTCTGGATCAGAGAACACCAAAGGGGCCCTAACAACTTAGAGCCTTATTACTGCACAGCCCTATCCTATCGACAGGTAACAGCTGTTGGGTGAGGTACCATAGGGCATGCAAAGCAGGCAGTCTCTAAATGGCTAAAAATTTGCATGTTTGGACTATTTTTTAAATAATTGGGAGTGTAAAAATTTGAGTTTGGCACCGGCAGGCTTTTGAACTAATGGGGTTAAATCTGCAGTGAAGGAACTAACAGCCTAGGGTCCATAAACAACACAGAGGCTACCTTTGGCTCTTTTATGTAACGCTCTCTGAGCACCCAGAATCAGTGACACAGCATTGATAGTCACTGCTCCCCAGACACCCTGCCCCCTCCACACACCCGCATTTCTCCATGGTTATGCCTTGCTCAGAGCAAGGCTTCAGGATATTGGTACTCCCCCCCCCCTCCGACATATCCTGAGAAATTCCAGCCTTTCCTTTGCTGAGAGCTCAATTCAAATGTCATCTCTTCCTAGCCTCCCAGACTCCCTGGAGGTGCCCTTCCTCCCTCGCTTTGCATCTCCTTTCTATCACAGATAGCAGCTTAGCTGTGGTTTATGTCCGCTACTAGACTGTGAGCTACAGGGGAACAGAGTCTGCTATTAAATGAGTTGTCTCTCACCCCCTCCAAATTCTTATGTCAAAGCCTTAGCCCCAATGTGACTGCATTTGGAGATAGGGCCTTTAGGGAGGTAATGAGGTTTCATGAGGCCTTAAGTGTGGGGCCCTGATCAAATAGGACTGGTGTCCTTATAAGAAGAGGAACAGGCACCAGAGATTGCTCTCTCTCTCTCTGCATGCACAGAGAAGAGGCCATGTGAGGGAACAGCGAGAAGGTGATCATCTACAAGCCGGAAAGGGTGTCTTCACCAGAAACCAGCCTGTTGGCACCTTGACCTTGGACTTCCAGCCTCCAGAACTGTGAGAAAATAAATGTCTGTTGTTTTAGCCCCCCAGTCTGTGCAATTTTGTTGTATTATGGCAGCCTGAGCCCACTAATACAGAGCCCTATCTTATTCACCTTAAAATCTCTCACAGCATCTAGAACAGTGCCTGGCACATAGACGCCCCTTAACAAGTGTTTGATTAATTGAATTGTAATCCCCAAATGATTGAGAGATGAATGGTGCTGGTGGTGCCCAGGACCTGGAATCTCTGGCAAACCCAGTGGCCAGCCCTAATCCAGTATATTTTAGGAGGCAGGCACAGGTCACCAGCCCTTTTCTAGAGCTGCAAAATTCAAAAAGCTTTGACGTCAGAAAGTCTGATGTTAAGCCTCATTTAGTAGCAAAACCTGACTTGTACAAGTGTGAAACTACTTAAAATTATCTCACTAGATTTTACTATAGAACTATAATGTTTTTGATTCCTGGACACTGACCTAGCTTTTGGCTGAGGGTGTAATAAACCAATGCCTTAGGCATCTACTAACTTTCTAAAATCCAAAAAGTTCAGCATTTCAAAACATATCTGGCCCCAAGGGTTTTGGATAAAGAATTGTGGATGCGTGGTACATAGGGGTTAATACCAACCCCACAGCTGTCAACTTGAGGAAGACCTGGGAAACACTAATCATCCAGTGTGTAAATAAGCCACAACTGCTATTTGAACTGAATGTGAAATAACTTAATCCTAAACCGGGAAGATACGTGATTGGAATAAGAACATGTTTATTGATATGCATGCTATGGATGTCAGTGTTGTTTGTGAGCCGCTCATTTCATCAGCCTACAAAATGTGCTGAATACACTTTTTAAGGATGTAGTGAAAACGTACAATATTACCTTGGAAAACAGCAGCAGTGTAGTTAACAGTCCAATTGGTCTTTTATAAATCGTGCTTAACAACTGGAGAAGTCAATAAAAATGCAAGTATGAGAACACTAACAATTATTCTTTATGACTATTAGCATTAATACTACAAACAATATGCATAAAAGTAGTTTGCTGAATTTACAAAGTATAATCTGTTTTTAGCAGAGCATTTCAAAGTCTTGTGTAACTAGTGCACTCTTGGCTATGTCAAGCCCTCTGCTAGACCATAAGGAGCATACAAAGTAAGACTGAGGGATCTACAGTCTGGTTGAAGATCAAGACCTAGAAACAGAGATGATTGAGAACAGTACCAGGCAACATACAATCAAGTGCTGTGTGAAGTATAATCAAGTGTGTAGAACAGACATTGTGAAAATGTAGGTATGTACTCAAAGTGAACCCCATGTCCATGGTGGCCTTTGCATCAATGCTTAATAGGCCTGATTTATATGGAAGAAGCCCTGGAGTCATGGACTCAGTTTTTTAACTCTATATTTATAGCTGCAGCCTGAGCAGCAATACTGGGGGAGAAGTACCACTGTGTCCCTACGGAGTGGTCTGTGGGTGGTTGGCTGGCCTGGTGTGTGTGTGTGTGTGTGTGTGTGTGTGTGTGTGTGTGTGTGTGTGCCACTAATCACGGTGAAACTCCAAAGCCCTGCTGTGCATATGGACATACACCTCTCTCTGCATTGGAAACTGAGGTCCATTACTACACCCCTGCAGGCCCTTGCTTTCAGGGCCTCTCTCTCAGGAACCAGCCGTGGCTACTTTAGCTCTTTTTCCAAAGGACTAACTGCAGGGCTTCACTGGAGCCCAGAAAGCAGCCAGGTCTGGCACCTGACGGGGAGAGAAGCTGGAGGCAGCTCAGTGATTTGTAGAAAACTGGGGGCGGGGAAAATAGAGCCAGACCAGGATTTAGGGCAGTTATACAAAACAACACATTATTTCTTCGTAAATGCTGCAAATCAAATCCCAAGTCTGTGGCCAAGAACCGGAGAAATGGATGAGCAGATAAAAGGCAAAGGAGGAAAGCATTTGAACTGAAGGCGCTATCCCAACAGCATGCTAAATGTAGGCATGCGAACTGTCAGAGAGCGGAGCTTCTTGCATTACTTAGGAAGAGGAGTCACCCAAGCCACCACGTTGCATGGGAAAAAATACACAAATCAGCTTTTCTCTCTGCACGTTCCTGTGCCGCTTTCAGAACCCACTCCCCCCATGACATTCATCTCAGCACCCAGTGGTGAGGACTCCATGTTACAACCCCACCCCTGGACACAGCTCTCATGCCTTTTTCTCTCACAGGACACATAGATGCCCACCTGCCACCCACCCATAGCCAGTTCTCTCTCTTTTCTGACCCCAAACTCACCTGTTCTCAGTCCCATGAGGGCAGTGCCCTGCCCTCACCTGAAAACGTTCCGGCAAACTAATCTCTGAGACTGCTATGACCCAGGCGTGGACCAACATCTCCACAGACAAGCTTCCTTAGGGCTGCGTGCCACCAGGGGACTCCTGTGGATGGACATTCAGATGGATTCCAGCCTCGTGTTGTTTCAAATCATGCCGCCACGAATAAACTCGTGAGTATATCAGGAAAGCCAGTGGAATTCCTGGCTTGAAGAGAATGTGCATTTCAGTTTCTGATCCTTATTGCCAAGCAGCCAGCAGTATCTCTGTCCCTGTCACTGACTGGAGCGAAAAGGCTGATGGATGGCGCCAGGCTCGGCTGTGGGAGGGTGAACCTGACCCATTACGATTCTTCAACTTTTTTGTATATTAAAAAAGGGTATGTGTCAAGTCCCACCTGAAATACCAGAATGTTTGTTAATATATCTGAAAGGCCCAAAATACACAAAACTAGACAAATTGGTGGTGGTTACAACATGGCCGTCACTGCAGCAGCACGATGTCTCCCCGTGTCTGTAAAAGCACCCAGGCTGGCCTGCTCTGCATTGCTCTCTTGCATATGGGCAGAGTGCTTGATTGTATCACCCACACTCTCAGCCTGGAATGTGCCAGCAAACATGTTACCTTTTTCTCTCTCCATCAAAGCAAATGGCACCCTGTTCATAAAAGTGTGTATCTTCAGTCCGAACAAAAATTAATTTTACATTGCAATCAGAATTTGGTGGTCCAGTAGTGAGAGTGCTCAGTGCTGAGTGTGCCCTGGGACACCAGTTGAGAACCACCGACCCAAAAGCCAAAAGCTCCTTGGGTTGGGGAGCAGGAAGTCTGGGAAGGCCTCAGCAGTGGGTCACAGGAATCCTGTATCATTGGGAATCTGGAAGCAAGATATAGGCCTGTCCAGGCAGCCAGAAGGAACTGCTGCAAACATTGGGACAAAGTCATGAGACCTGGGCTTAAAGATGGGATCACAGATCAAGGGGAGACTGTGGTGGGTAAGGCTGAGTCTTGTCTCAGGAAAACCTGGCTATGACAGAGAACTAGGTAAAGAAAAGGACAGTAGGACAAGAGAAGCATTCAGTTCCTTTAACCAGACTGTGACAGAGGCCTGGCTATAGGGAATAAAGCAGGATCCCAATTATTGGGTGCAGTTCAAGGCAAGAAAGATGAGCTGAGTTTACGTGCGAGGGGTGCAGGGGTATGAGGGGTGGGGAGCCAGGAGCTGGACTGTTACTTCTCTGGCCATTTGCGGGGCAAGTTTTAGAGCCAGCCAGAGCAAGAATAGCAAGATGCTTGAGTCAAAAGACAACTTATGTATTATATATGAGGACTTCACAGACTAATTTATGGAGTCACACATGTTGAAATAGAAGTAGACCATAAACTTTTAGCTAGAGCATAAAAATAAAATCCTAAATGATATGCCTCCCCACACTCCAAAGCTGCTGAGGCTGGGGATGCAAATATTATGGGAGGTGGCGGCAGGTGTACGCTAATCGATGGCCCTGGAGAGGAAAAGCCACCTCCGCGTGGACTTGCACACGACCAACCATGCTGCAGGGTCACATAGCCACGTGGTGAGGGAAGGCTTCATGGAGAAAGTAGAACACGGGGTTGGCCCTAAAGCCCAGGTTCTCGACCTTGGCTCTGCTTCGGGATTACCTGGGAGTGTTTAAAGACCAGAATGAGGAAATTGGAGCTTCTGGGATGAGGTACAGGGATCAGTCTTTTTGAAGTGATTCCCAGGTGTAGCTAAGACCGAGAATCATGGTCTTCAAGGATGTGTAGGATTGGAAAGAGACAACAAGTTCCAGGCAGGTTTTATTAATTTACAGGGTTATGTAATTAATACAAGCCCCACGGCCCATCCTCAGCTCAAACACTGGCTCTGATTCCTCGCGTCATCGCAGGACATGAGGAAGCCTCACCTGGAATCAGGTAGAAACTTGGTCCCCACAGCAAGTTCTCGATTTAATGGCTCAATTTTTATTTATTAATGGGTGATAATGGGGTGAAAGATACGTTTTTCTGAGCAAGGCGGGTGGAGAGAGGTTGTGAGTGAAATCCTCTGCTACTCAAGCTTCCTAGCTCTTTCTAGAAATGTCCAGGTCGAGAGCAGTTTGGCGACCAACAAGCTGTGTGGCTTTGGGCAAGTCCCACCTCCTCTCTGAGCCTCAGTTTTCTCACTTGTAAAATGAGACGGTAAAATTTGTTTTTTGAAAGACCAGGGAATTATGAAATATTGAAAATGAGAGAAAAAGCAAAAATAAAACTAGCTGTTGGGAAGTGTCCAGAAGAGGGTGCAAGATGCTAGGGATAAACTTCAATATATTGTGGCTTTGGCCATCCTCTGGAAAGGAAGCTGCTTACCTGAGAGCAAGCGGACAGTGAGGGGGCCCAGTTATTGAAGGACTAGAGGCTCCAAATTAATTTAGTGGGGATGTGCAGACTGGGGGCATGCACGCTGTTGTAGTTGCATTTACTCTGATCCATGCCACCTCATTTTTCTCCTCCTTTCTTCCCATCCAAGCCCCAATAAAACTGTCATTCCATTTTGTGGGGGTGGGGGTGGTCATAACAGTAGCTCTTGGCTTTGTGAGCAGCTTCTATGGAGCAGAGATTTTGGAGGTTCTGGGAAAGTGTAAGCTCCATCCCTCGCCCTCTTAACCCCCAGAAAAGAATCCTTCTGCAGCAGCCTCAGGATGCCTAGTAGGAAGCAAAGCCTTTCATTCCATTTAAGCCAAGCTTTAAATGAAGCCCTCGTAAAGGGGAACACAGGACCGAATTACTGAGTTGTAAAGGACTAGAGAGCAAACCTTTCCGGGGAGCAACCTTTGAGATGGGGGTTTCTTCCCTGAGGTTAGCCACACAGCATTTGTAACAGCAGCTCTGAACTTGCTTGGGTGTCATACATGCCAGGGACATGGAAGGCAGCCACCAGGGCACAACCACTGCCTCCCAGCAGGGGTAGAGCCCACCCTCCCACCAAGTGGTAGAATCTGTAGCACCCTTGACAGTGATCATCCAGCCTCTGCTTGAACCCTCCAGGGAAAGCAAGCTCCCTTCTCAGGAGATGCCTGCTCCTCTCATGAACAGCTTTTCTTACTAGAATTTGTACTTATCCCTCATGGTTGTCCAATGTCTATCACCCTGAAACTTCTTCCCTGTGGTCTGGCCTCCATTAAGCAGAACCAGCCTAACCTCTCTTTTACATGACAGATTTTCAAATATTTGAAAGCAGTTGTGATGTCCCCACCTTCCTTGTTGGGGTCCCCAGCCCTCACCATACCTCAGTCTGAACCTCCCTTAGAAATTGCTCTGAGGCTCAGACAAGATCACAGAAGTAAAACGCTTGGCAAGTTTCCTTGGCACCAAGTAAGTTTTTAAATGTTTTTAGTATTCAAAGGAGGGAAAGAACATATCTGATTGTGGGATTTAGACATTCACAGAGCCCTGGCCAAGAGTAGTTGTCTCCTCAGGGATGTGGTTCAGTTCAATCAGCAAGAATCAAGCTTTTAATTTGTGCCAGGTGTGATGGAAGCCAGACAGTGGGAACCGGGGTGGGGGTGGGGAAGAAGGTTGGAAATAAATGAGTTTCAGGTTGGCCATAGGTCTCAGTGGGGTTGCTAGTGCTGCCTGCCTGGCAGGTGGAAAGGTGGGTCTAAATTAAGATCAGAATTGGATTTGTGGTAAGCAGTGAAATGAGGGGGGTGTGTGGAGAAGAAGAAAGACGAGGTCTGGGAAATGGGCCACAGTTTTATTCGGGAACCAGGAAGAAAAAGCAGAGCTAGAAAAGGACATGGAGAAGATGTGGTTAGAGAGGCTGGGAAGACAAGAGGAGAAAATTGATAGAAGACAGTTTAACATCGTGGGGCGGGTCCATTACTGCTGCCCTGTGTTTCAGAGGAAGAATGCAATTTCAATAGAATGGGGCTGAGAGGAACCACGAAGGAAGGAATTAAAGCAGCGGCTCTCTGAACCTTGGCTGTCATTAGAAACACCTCGTAGCTTTTATGAATCCCTTTGCCCAAGCAGCACCCCAGACAGAATTTCTGGGAGTGGAAGCCAGGCACCCGTTTTTGTAAAGGTGATTTCAATGTGCAGAAAGTGTTGAGAGCCAATGAATTATGGAGGGCCTGGATGTGAGTAAGTGGAGCCAGCTGGTACAAACTACCTCTTCAAGAAGTTTAGCAGGAAAGGAGAGCATAGAAAAAAGCCAAGTGCCCATTGAGAGTTGCTGGTAGAGAGATGAGACTGCCAGTGGAGCATTGTGGTGGAGAAGCGAAGGTTATCTGGAGCAGAAGTGAGGAACTGAGCCTCCCCAAGGGGGTTTTCTAAGTCCCAGAGGGGAGAATCCCTGAGGGAGGTATGAAAACGCTGAGTTCTGGCCTCACCCCCCAGCATTTCTGATTCAGTAGGTCTGCCTGAGGGCTGATACTTTGTATTTCTAACAAATTCCCTGGTGATGCTGACAGCCCTAGGGCCACACTTCAAGAACTACTAGAATACGGGGAAGGAAAGGATGCAGACCAATTTTTGAGTGAGAAAGGATGGAACTAATTCCTTTCTGCTCTTGCCAGTGATACGAAAAGCTCCATTTCAGCTCCAAGGAGAGCTGCCCAAGCTTTGGTTACTGCATTTGTTAATCCTGGAAGTACAATCCTTTAGAATTACAGAAGAACTTAAAAAAAAATCAGATATTCAGGTCCCACTCTTGGCCAATATACCAGAATTCCTGGGGAGGGGGGACTGGTGGTGGTGGTGGGGGCGGGCTCCTTGGAGCTGTTAAAGCTCCCCAGGTGATAATCCTCAAGGAGGAGGCACAGGTGAGAAGGGCCAGGCACGTGAATTAAAAGGGGATCCAGCAAGCCAGGTGGGACGCCCTTGAACAGAATGAGTTTTAAAACCCTTCCAGTTCAGGACTTGAGAACAACTGCTCCAGTCGGTGTAGATGGACGCTGTGGTTAGGAACCACCTTCAGAGGCAGTGCTTCATTCAGGTACAAACGCCACCTTCAGGAAACCAAGGCCCGTCTCCTCCTCCAGCTCCTCTCCCTCCACCGGCTCCTGCCAATTATTTTCCTTTGGCTGAAATGTCTACTTTTTCGTTGGAAGTAGAAGAGGGACTGAAGCTGCTGTAGGTAGCTACGTGCCATTGGCAGAGGGGACAAAAATAAATGAGGGAGTAGCAGAGGGACTGAGAGAGTGCGTGGGGCAGAAAACGTGACACTTTCCAGAGCAGCCAACCATCCTCCGAGGTGCTGGCGGGGAGCCTAGTTGGAACCTGGGGAGGGGAATAGCCAAAGTGGAGGATTTGCGACTCCCACATTTCTGATTAGGATTTAAGCGCAGGCAGCCCAGCTTGGAGACAATCTTGGGTGTAGCCCAGTCACCTCATAACTGAATTTTAAAACGAAAACATTGGCTACAGCCACATACAATACAGAGGAGAATGGAGGGAGCCTTTCCACCGTAGGCGTCCCTCCTTTTATTCCACTTTCCGCCTCTCT
>NW_017732086.1:945908-948805 GCF_001890085.2 Hipposideros armiger
AGGTTGAGCTGTTGTTCAGCATCTTAGCTGTAGAGGGCAGTGTCACTGGCCCTCATATGTGGGATCCGAACCGGGGCCCTCTAGCGTCCCAAGCCAGTTCTTAACCATTGCACCACTCGGCCGGCCCCCAGAGCTCACACTCTTGAGCAAGCTCTTAACCAACTGAGCCAGTTGGCCGGCCCCTCACTTTGTGATTTAAGTGTTGCACAGGTGGGAAGTAGTGCTGATTCTACTTTGTGCCCGTTTGGGCTGTGAACTCTGCAGTGAGTCTGAGGCTTTCTTTGCGGGGATGTGTTTTCAGCTCATTGTGTTGGTAGAACTGGCCTCACCCACAGCTGAAATAGCTTCTACTCTGGGTCTCAATGAGTTGGGCAGTGTTGTGCGACACACAAGAGAATCTTCTTGATGTCAGGCACAGTGCTGGGTGTAAAAGGTGCATGAGACATAGTCCTTGTTGTTAAGGAACTTACAGTGTAATTAGTGCTATCCAGGGGTAGTGCACCAGTGAGGCATTTTACCAAGACAGCAAGCATGGTGGGATGTGGCCCTGTCGAGGAGGAAGTTGGTGAGGTTCCCTGGCTGTCATGGCAGCTCTTAATACAGGAGCAAGAGGTGGGACTTCCTCTCAAACCACTATCTCCTGCCTCTGAGCAGGGAGGAGGGCAGGTCCCCCTGGCTAGCACCACACTCCACACTTCAGTGGGTGGTGACGGAGATGAGAATCGCATCACCAGGGAGCTTCCGGCCTCCAGAGCTGTGCCCTCCTCAGCTGCTCCGAAGAGCTCACTAGAATGGCAGCCCTGTTGGTTCACCTGGAAAATTGCTTTTCCTCCTTCCAGCCTCGGGGCTCGAGACTGCATGTGGGAGAGTGGGATGCAGGGGCCACAGCCTGATTGGATGGGGTAGTGGAGGGAAGAAGTTTTGTTTGTAGAGCTCTTCAAGATGGAGAAAACACCAGATAGTGATATCAAAGAATGAGTCCCCAGAACACCATGC
Source organism: Hipposideros armiger (assembly GCF_001890085.2). Classification (NCBI taxonomy): domain Eukaryota; kingdom Metazoa; phylum Chordata; class Mammalia; order Chiroptera; family Hipposideridae; genus Hipposideros; species Hipposideros armiger. The sequence goes on from NW_017732086.1 coordinate 946,905, forward strand.
CATTTGAGCAGGAAGGCAAAGATGAGAGTACATAAAAATCCAAACACAATGCTTAGAAGCAGTTATAAGGGTTTATTTACTATATCTTTTTTTTTTTTTAAATGAGTCCCTCTAGAGCAGGGGTCGGCAAACTGCCGCTCACGAACCACATGCGGCTCTTTGGATATGTTCCGTCTCAAAAGTTTGCCGACCCCTGGAAGAGCCAATCTTGTCCCTCACAACAATTTAAAAATTACCCGAGAGCCATAAATATATTTTTACATAATCGCCATTATGTGAATAATATCCTTTAAAAATTTTATAAATGAAACTATGATAGTTTTATTTTCACTTCCAGTTCTACTTCAGAGCCACATGTACGTATCCAAAGAGCCGCATGTGGCTTGCGAGCCGCAGTTTGCCAACCCCTGGCGGCTCTTCCATCTCAAAAGTTTGCCAACCCCTGCTCTAGAGAATAAAAATACAATAATATCCAAAATACGGAAGGGTGTTTGTGTAAATCTATTCAGGGCTGCCTCCAATACACTGAGCTGTACCTTCCATCCTACTGTGTAGTCCTCTGTTGCAACTTATTCTTGAGAGTAAAGTTAATTTAGCATCAATTTTTTTTTAAATTGGCCTTATTTCCATAAAATTAGGATTCTCTTGATTTGCATAATTGTTTTACTGTTTTGACATCATTTTAAATGGGTGTCATATGAAGTTCTTTCAAAGCTTGGTGTTCATAATCGCCCTTATAAAATAGCATTTTTATCCTACATGTTTTTTTTTTTTTAATCCTAACTGGTTTGTCTGGTGCTGATGCACTAATATGGGTTAAGGTGACTTCAAATATAACCAGAAATACACAGGCAAGAAACCTGTGCCAATAATTTTTTCACCTGGGATGATAAATGATCATAAGAGTACACAATTGTCTTCTAGGCAAAAAAAAAAAAAAGTAGTTTCAATTGTTTCAGCCCTTAGAAAAGGATAGTGCTATTGATTTTATGTACTGTAGTAAGATTGTTCTCACATTAACCTCCTTATGACCTCTTTTTTTATCAAGACAATGATTTCAAAAGACTTCAAAATGTAAGTTTTACCAAGTTTTTTGGGTGAACTGTGCCCAGTGGTGGCTCTTTGTTGGTCTTAATGAAGTACTGGCCTGGATTGAGGACCAGCTGTGGATGGGAGGTGGAACTTTGAAGACCCAAAGAAAACAGATGTCCTTGGGAAAGAACTAAGTGACAGTGGCACTGTCCTACAGCTTGGGCACATAGGGCTCCTGCATGCATTTAAATGTCAGGAATACAGCAATGTGCGGTAGGCAAAAGCAGACAATCCCCAAGAAACCAACCAACCAGAAAAACAACCAAAAAAAGTCACTGGAGAGACCACCCTGCTTAGTGAGGCTGTACCATGGGGCTGAGGGGGAGGTAGAAGGAGGGAACCTGTTTCCTTAGGCAGTTCACAGCCTCCTGAATTGAGAGCATCTCACTGCGACGATGGACAGTGTAAGTTTTCAAGGGGAATTTTGGTGCCTCATGACTTTTGCTTTATTATTTACTTTAGAATTGAACTCCCGCTCCTCCCAAGATACGACTCCACCCATCTATGTTCTTATGTTGATGACACATTTAAGGGAGTCACAGTAAATGGATCTCATCCAGAGGTATTGGGTCTTCGGAAAAGTCATGACGTATTTTGTCTGTTTTTCAAAGGTCATTTACGTATATAAAGAACAAAGATCAATGATATATTGCCTGTTTTGTTAGATAACCTTTTGCCATCTTTCAGTAAGCTTCATAATTCCTCATTCATAGAAGGACCTGTCTTTATTTGCAAAAAACTGAATAAGGTGCTGATTCACAGCCTCATCTGAATTGAATGTTACACCACGCAAGGAGTTTTGAAGACAG
>NW_017732086.1:952720-972341 GCF_001890085.2 Hipposideros armiger
TTGCAGCTCTTCCCTCTGAAACACTTGTGAACAAATGGAGAAAGATGGAGGAATGCTGAATTGCCTGCAGTGCCTTTCTGCTAAGCTTGGGTAAAAAAACCGCATGCATCCCTTCCTGTTTGCTATTTTGCGACCTTGTGTTCTAGCCATTTATAATATAATCTTCCAATCTTAAGACAGGGAAGGATATGTTGTAAGCTCACAGTGCTGTTAATGGTATGCCTGTGATTTAGTGGGAATCACTGGAGTGGGAATCACGGCTCAGAATTCTTCCATTTTTGCCATTTCTGTGCTGTGAGAACCCAACCCGGGCAAGTGGCTTAATCTCTCGCAATTTTGTTTTCTTATGTGTTAAGTGGAAGCAATAGGATACACCTCACGGTACTGTTGAGAGTGAGAATGAAATGAAAAGAATGGGATGAAGGAAACCTCAAAGATTAAGGAAGACTGGCCCAACATGAGGTATTATACTAAAAGTAAGTCATGATTAGAAAAATGAAATATTAATTGATGCCTAAGAAACAAAGTTGAATTCTGAATGAAATCGCTGTTTATAGAAGTCCCCAGTTTGACAGGTTATATCCTAAAAGTTGCTTTAAGTGTAGTATGGTGGTCCATTTGGGCTGCAGTAACAAAGTGCCATAGACTGGGTGGCTTAACGACGACTTTCTTTTTCATAGTTCTGGAGGCTAGAAATCCAAGATCAAGGTCCCAGCGTGGTCAGGTTCTGAGGAGGACCTCTTCCCAATTGCAGATGGCTCTCCCCTCCTTGTATCCTCACGTGGCAGAAAGAGGGTGAAAGAACTCGGAGCCTCTTTTATTATATAAGGCACTAATCCCATTCGTGACGGCTTCACCCTCATGACATAATTACCTCCCAGAGGCCCCCCTTCCTAATACTGTCGCTTTGGTGGTTAGGGTGTCAGTATATACATTTGGAGGGGACACAAGTGTTCAGTTCATATTACCCAGCGTTTAGAATCTTTCTCAGAGACAGTGTTCTAAGCGCTGATGCATTGAAAAGCGAGTGTCTGAAAGTCTACTTATTCCTCCTGTATCTGAAGCAGGTGCTATGCAGAGCATACACTGCTGTCTCCCTGGGACAATGCCCCTGAAGACGTCTCCTGTCCCTCTTTCATAACCTGGCCATTGGAGTCCACCTCTAGCCCCGCCCTTCCCCTCCCCCTCTGCGTGGCAGCTCACAGAATGTGGGTGGAGATGGACCTGCTGCTGTTGGGGTTCCTGGCCAGGTCTTTTTCTGCTGGTCGCTGCTGCTCTAAGCACACAGCTTCTCTGGCTTCTTGTCCCTGGAGCAAGTCATAGCTTTTCTGTTACTTCTTAGTAGATTTTCCACTTAGCAATGGTGGGAAATACAGGAATGGAGTAGTAGTCTTTTATCTGTTAACTGTATTAGTTATGGTTGCTTTGGTTGTCAGTGACAGAAAACCCTGCTGTAGTGATGTGAACCATCGAAGGGTTCATTTTTCTCCACATCCCAAGCAGAGTGGAGATGGGCAGTCCAGGGCTGCTGGGGGCAGTTCAGCCCCGTTTTACTGTTCCGCAGCCGTTTCTTATCTCAGGATTCTATTCTCACGCCAGCACGCCTGTGTTCCAGGCAGAAAGACGGTGGACGGCGGAAGAGCAAAAGCTATCTGTTGCTTTAAAAATTTGTTTGTTGTGAAATTGTTCCAACCTAATGGAAAAGTTGCAAGAATTCAGGTAATTCCCATATTCCTTGAATGGGGTTTCAAGTTTGACCTGTTGACCTAATAATATCCTTTCTAGTAAAGCAGCGGTTCTCAACCTTCCTAATGCTGCAACCCCTTAATACAGTTCCTCATGTTGTGGCGACCCCCAACCATAAAATTATTTTNTTGATTTCTGCAATTATAAGAGGTGCTGAAAGTGGTTACCATCAGTGTGATTTTAATAGTTTTTTTCCTTAAAATATACATTTTTTTATACCTCTCTATTTTGTTCAACAGAGATGGCATTCTCTTTTCTGTCAGAGGGCCAAGGCACCTCTGAGTGGAAACTAGACATTCTAAATTCTGGCAAGGTTAAATACTATCATTTTCTGTGGTAAGGTTCAGCTATAAACCATACCGCTTACACTGTAGAAGTCCAAATACTGCCTTCCCTGAGTGATAGTGTATTTGTCACTATACATGCAGAATTGTCAAGGTAAACCGTGCGGGGTTGAAATAGTAGTTGACCTCTGTTTTGTAATACAGTAGGTTCTCAGAAGGCACATTAAAAAGCAGTCCATTGTAAAGTGAACAGAACTTGTGTGCTCTGATGTACTTGTTACATCGTCATTGAGCAACGAAACCTAAATACACAAAGTTAACAATACAGCATCACCCATGTGTCATGAGAGGAGGGCAGATACAGTTCCAGGGTATTTTGTAGACGCGTTGGGCAGGTGGGCCGTAGCAGAGGGGAAAGACTTCCTTGGGCAGCAGTGTGATGTGGGTTGGGTTGGCCTTGAAGAATGAATGGGATTTGAATATACATGGACACTGGGAAGACGGCACTATCAGGAGACAATAGGAAAATGAGTTTAAGCATGGTGACAGGGATGAGCTACATATTCGGGTGGGTAGTAACGCTGGTAATATTTTGAAATTCTTCATTACGAAATAGTTTTAGACTTAAGAAAAGTTGCGAAAAAGAGCACAGAGCTCCTGTGTGTGTGTTTCCAGATTCCCTTGGTGTTAACAACTCACATAAGCAGAGTGCAATTACTGAAACCAGGAAATTAACATTTATGCAATATTGTCAACTTGCCTGCATGCCTTATTGGAATTGCACCAGGTTTTCCACTCAGGATGCTTTTCTGGTCCAGGATCCCATGTAGGATTCCCCATAGCATTTAGCATCCTGGCTCCCTAGTCTCCTCCAACTGGTGGCAGTGCCTCAATATTTTTCTTGCCTTTCACAATTTTGGCCCTTTAAGGNTGGGCAGAAGTGAGGGCTTCATCTCTGCAGGTGTCTGAGGCACCATCCAGCAAGGATGCTGTAGGGAAGTGCCTTAGAATGGGAATTTCACTCCTATGACCTTGAAACTTCTTGCCCACCTGAAAGGTGGCAAGAAATGACTGTTGGGAAGGAAAAAATAAAGTTAGGGTGAAAAGAAAGAATTTCAAATAAACAGTAAAGGAAGAAAGGAAGGAGTAAACCGTTTTGTTGTTGAGCCCCTACTTACCTCTAAAAGTAAACCTAAAGAAATGGATTCGTAGTGTTTTTCTCTTAGAGAAATAGGTTTCCAACTCACTCAAATTTATCCTAAGAATGGGGAATTAACAAGCTTTATTGATTCAGTATAAAATAGTTTAAAGTAGGGTTTAGTCCCGTGTTTTGGCGATTAAGGGTGGGAGGTAGAAAGCAATGTAAAAGACCATCTGTTACCTTATAGGGTGAAGCCATGTGTCGGTTGCAAGTTTGGGCACAGACAGGAAAGGGATGAGAAGGAAGGAGATGAGAGAGGAAGGACTACCAAGGTGGAGGAGGAGTGGGAAAGAAAAGGTGGGCGGGCTCAGTGTGGGCTCTGCCACCTGGCCTGGCTGGTGCTCTGTGGAACCCCCTGTACAGAATGTCGCCCTGGTCAGCCTGAGCAGAAAGGCTGCTGCAGTGAAGTGGGGTCAAAGCCCCTGAGAGGCTGGCTAGGTCTTGGTTTGCCTGTTTTTAGCTGTCATTTGCCTATAAGGCCCTGGAAGCTGATGATTAGCTTTTGCTTAAACATTAATCAGTGGTCGATCCAAGATGAACTGATGTTCTGTCGTGGCTGGCTGCCTTCTGATCCCCCTGCCCATCCAGCGGGCACTCTGCCAGTCACCTGATAGGAGCCCTGGCATGGGGTGTGTGCTTCCAGGAGCAGGGCCTGATGTCAGACCCTTTCTGAAGACACAGTGCATTTGCATCAGGCAAATCACTAGCACCTTATTGTAAGGCCTTTGTCTAAGCAAATGAAAGAGAAATACGGCGTTTTTCTCTTCACGCATGTGCATCAGTGTCTCAGTACGTTACTGCCCTACCCCAGTCCCTTCATTTTGGCCATCTGGGAAGGAAGAAGCAGCCTTGAAAGAGAACCCAAAATGGGTTGGCTTCTGCTTTTTCCCTTCGGAAAATATAGCTCTTTATTTTTAAAGCAATATCTTATACATATATATGTGCATGTACACTCCCCCCTCCCCCCCCCACACACTACGCTTTCCAAGTTGTGCTCCCATTTTGTTGTCATTTTCCTTGTTCACAAGAGCCCTCTGAGATCGGGAAGATAAGGAGTTGACACTGAAGTGGTAAGTGACATTCAGATTTACTCTGCAAGGCAGGATTGGAATGTCTGCTTTAGGCCTGAAGTCAGGTTTCCAGCATGTGGCATCTGGAGGTGATGCCTATTAGGAACTCTGGGCTGATGGGGGTGGGGAGGGCCATCTCCTGTGTACTTGGGGTGTGTGTGTGTGTGTGTGTGTGTGTGTGTGTGTGTGTGTGTGTTTTCCTGGATACTCAGTAGCTTGTTTGTATCTAAAGGACTTAAGTTTCATGTTACTAGTTGTGTTACTGCGTTTATTTTTCCAGTCTCCAGTGTGTTGGTATATTCAGGCTGTGCACCAGAAACGAACGTTGATTTGCCACAAGTAGCATAGAGACTGAACATGGTGTAATGGACAGAACACTGAGCTCTCTTCTTGGAGGTTTTGATTGTAGTGTGTTATGTGACACTAACTTGTCACTAACACAGTGACACTTGTGTGACGCTAACTCGGGCAAGTCATTGTATATTTCTCTGGGCCTCAGTTTCCTCACTTGCCAAGTGAAGGGAATAGGACCAGATCTCTTGGGTCCTTTCTATCTCTAAGATGCTGTGAAAGCCACTTAATCTGAGTCAGAATTTGTACATTTAAAAAATAACAGCGCTGCCTCTGTATATTTGTTCCTGACTCACTATGGAGAGTGAAGTGGTTCAATCTGAAAGTGTGTATGTACATTTCCCAAAGCTGCCACCTCACAACAAAAGATGCTAGAAGCAAACTTGTTTCTTGCTATTCCTATTTCTGCCCAGGTCTCCCCATTTCAGTCAGTGGCGTAATTCAGTTAATGCTCCACGCCCCCGACCCAGGCATCTCCCCTCTGTCCCCAGTCTGTCAGCCTGGCCTGTTGACTCCCAGCTGGAACCCTTATCCTCACTTCTTATGTGCTCACCACTCGGTCCCACCCAACCCACCACGGTCTCGGACCTGGATCATGGCCAGCCTCCTGACTGGCTTTCCTGCCTCTCCTTGTCTCCCCTTCCAGTCTGTCCTCCCCACAGTAGCCAGATCAGTCTTGTGACATGTCCATTAGATTCTGCCCACGCTCCCTCTGATAGGACTTCACGGTGTCAGGAATATATTGAGAATTAGTTGCCTGGGCGTGAGTGTACTTTNATAATGGTGGTGGTGGAGGGAGGGGAGAGGAGGGAATTGTTTAATGGGTACAGAGTTTGTTTTGCAAGATGAAAAGTTCTGGAGATGGATGGTGGTGATGGTTGTGCAGCTATGTGAATGTACTTAATCCCACTGAACTGTACTTAAAAATGGTTGAGATGGTAAATTTTGTATCGTGTGTTTTACCACAACTAAAAAAATGTAAACTCTGGCGGTGTGGGAAGGGCAGGTAAAATAGAGGTTAAGAGCATAACCTTGAGACTGTATAGACCTGGGTTTAGAGTACTAATGGTTTTCCCTTTAACTAGCTGTGTGACCTTAGGCAATTGCTTAACTTCTAGGCTTCGGTTATTTGTAGACCCCGGGGAGAAGCTAATACAACCCTCTAGGAGCTTACTGATGAGATAAAATGAGAAAACATGTGAACTGTACTATTTGTTGCTGCTAATGCTGTTGCTAGGGGAAGGCCTTAGCCTTGGGGAAGCCACAGTCCAGGGCAGGGCGGTGTGGGGCTGAGGGCCGGGAAAGGTGCTAGGGTGCTGATTCACCAGATGCAGCTTCTCTATGCGGACAGCCAGCCTTGGATTGGGTCCACTTACCTAGTGAAGCACCAGCATTGATGGGGAGGCTGTAGGGCTATGCACGTGTCTTTCCTTTTCGAGATGTAGGGAAGAAGGAACAAAAGGTGTATTAAGGTCCTGGCTTTGAGGACCACCTATAATTTCAGGTCTTCAACCCTAGAGCTCCAGCCCTAACTATTCTATAACTTACAATTGTGGGACATCCCCCACTTGCACTGATAAGAGCATCCCACCTTGACTCCACTCCCAGGATGCCTAATGTCTATCTTTAGCCCTTCCTGGTGCTTGGTGTACTTGGCTATTTTGGTTGCAAGGGCACTTGAAGATGTGGGTTCTATTCTAAGGATGCTCTCTCAGGAACCAGGCTTGGCTGGTCTGAGCAGCCTGGCCTAACAGGCTGGTACAGTCAAGATGCTCATGACCTCTGAGCCTTAGATGCTTTTCCTTCCACTCGGATGCCATCGACATGACGCAGTTACTCTCGGCTCTGTACTTTTTCCTGTCTTCTGACTCAAGCCTTGAGTTAAACACTCTTTCTGACTCTCCAGTTCCAATTTAGATTGGCCCCACTCTGCATCCTTGTTCCTGTGTCACTAATGACAAAAGCTCGAAAGCTTGTGTAGAAAGCAGCCTCTTCATTGGCTGCTCCTGGGCAGGTACACCTGGTCCGCCCAAAGATTGCCCGCTATGGCTTAGTCACTGGGAAGCATGTCTTTTCCTCGGCAGAGACTGTGGATGTTGCAGGCACTTGAGCTATGGGTTTCCCACTTTGGGGTTCATCGAAACGATTTGGAAAGCTGTGAAAATATAGATGCTGCATTTCACCCTGTTGAATAGGATTTGGGAGGCTTGTGCTAGACCTGACTTCATATCTTGCTAGATCGTGGTTATTGATGGTACTTGCATTCATTCTACCTAAGATTCTCATCTGGTTTTTGACTCGCATCAATTCCAGCCTTGGATTCTGATTGTGGTTTCCATGTATAGCGTCCCAGCACACCCTAAAAAGAATGCTGGGGTATGTATGGGCCTTAACATCTGCTCTTGCAAATAGTCCAATAATAAACTTGATTTTTCTTTTTTTTTCTTCTTGGGCTTTGTCCGTCTCCTTTGCTGAAAGTGTCCTAGGTCCTCTCCTTTTCCTCCAGTTGCTTCCTTTGCTTCCTCCCACATCCCACACTCCTTAACCTTCTGTAATGCATCCTTAATAAAGCCTCTAGGGATCCCTGCAGTCGGACCGATGTGGTGAAATTGAACACCACTCAGCAAGCTGCTGAGGTTACACAACGCTCAGCCATGTAGAGAGTTCTTACTGAATGGGACAGATGCTAAGGGTATCGGTCTGAACTGTGCTCACGTCGCAATGTGAACCGCCTCAGAAATCAGAAACTGCTAAGTGCTGGCCAGAGAATAATGACGTGTCCGGGGTTGTAAATAATGCCAGCAGCCCTGGAACAGTAGCCTATATCTAAAACAATGTCGCTAAGTGCCAGCCAAATAATTAGGCTGTAACTGTTTTCCACTTGACCTCACTAAGTCAACTCTTGGCTTCACACTGGAATTTAAAATCTCGCCTTATGCTTCTTGTGCTTTGTCGGGGGGCCAGTGGTTGCACTTCCCTGCTGAGCTACGCTGATGCATCTCAAGTTTTTTCTGTTCCTTTACTGTGCAAGGCAGACACCTTAAGAAATAAATTTTCACATATTTAGTCATGGTAGTAAACAGTGGTTAGTATAGGAGCTAGTTCACATCACCAAGATGGGAAAGTTGGGTAGTTCTCAGTCATACACTTTGTATGTTTTTTTTTTTTNTTTTTTCTAACTGCTCATCCAGACCCCCGTGCAGCCCCACCAATGAGATGACGCAAGCTCAGAACCTATTACCTTACTTTATATGATGGTGGTGCCATTTAAGGTGCTTCTGAGAATACATACAGAATGATACCATTTCTATGAATTTCTGAAAGCAGTATTGTGGAAGGGTATACATGTGATAAAACCATGGCGAAAAACCAGGGGATAAGGAAGAGGAAACCAGAATAGTATTTCCCAGGGGGTTGAGAGTGGCAGGAGTGGGTGTGGTGCTGTGTAGTCTACTAGATGGAAAGGTCACAGGTATTCTTTTTATTACTGTGCTTTGTCAATTACTTACATATCCCAGAGAGGTGATGCTTCTGAAAATAGGATGAACCTAAAAAGTCAAATTTTAAGAAGCTTTGAGATATCCTGATTTTCCATGTTACCTTTTCTTATGTGTACACAATAGCTCTCATTGAAGATGTAGGTTGAATCTTTTCTTTCTTTTTTTAATTGGGGGAACAGTGTGTTTTTCCAGGACCCATCAGCTCCAAGTCAAGTAGTTGTTTCAGTCTAGTTGTGGAGGCTAAGATGTAGGTGGAACCTTAAGGCTCACATCCCTCATGGTTCCCGAGAAACGGTTTTGCATGCTATAGAAATGCAATACATGCCACCGACTTGGTTTAATGCCCACCCGTACTCCTATTTCTGGGCCGTGACACTTGCAGGAAAGGCCTTTTTTCACCAAGCAGCCACCTTTACCGTATCATTATCTTCTGTCATTTTGGCACAGCTTTTGGCTTACGATACCCAGTGGAAGGCCCATCTGTTCCCTCTGGCACTTGCCTAAATCTTTGAAATGTGGATCCCTTGTCAGGAGACAATTAAATGTTGTTTTTCTTTTTTTATTGCTGTGCCTGAAGGCTTAGCACAAGGTTTGAATGTGGAATAACAGCAAAGTAACATTTGTGGACGTGAAAGCTAACATAGCTGCCTTATTTTTGAACACCCTAATTTTACACATAATTTGGGGTACACATGTATTTTTTGCACTTACCTTCCTAAGGTTATCATTTATATTAAAAGCTGTAGTCTTTTATTTTTTTCCCAGTTAACTCACAAGGTTTTACCAACAATCTCATCAGGACTCATGGGTATTTGCATGTTGAGGTGGGCGCGAATGTGGAGCTCTCTCCATCCTTCACGTGAGATGAACAAAGCAGGTGGCTTTCAAAAGAGACGACAATGAGTCAGGGAAGAAGAATTAGACGGAGTCTGTTTCAGTTGTCTTCTCTCCCCAGGGACGATATTAATACTCCTCATACTTGTCATATTAACAGACTCAGACCCTCTTTTGTATTTCTCACTAAGCCAACAAATGTGTAGGTACCTCCTACCTGCCGGCCGGGGTGTAGGTCAGGCGGAAAGGAAGAGCCCATCTCTGCAGGGTAGTCTTTGGACCTTGAGTTCTTCCAGTCCAGTGGTTCATTTATTGTGTGAATAAGCACTAAGGAGGTATTAGTACATTAAAAGGAGATAAATTGCTTTATCTTGTCTCATCCGATTTAATGACATTCTTAGCTTGCCTACACTCACTAATGGGGTCTAATGTTAACTTGTAAAATAAGGAAAATGAATGTCTCCTCAGCCAGAAACGAGTGTTTCTTTGCTGTCAAGCTGCTTGCGCTTTTTTAATTGTCATTTTACTGGGCATATGTGTGTGTAACTATGTAGCAAGCTGTGGGCACCAAAATGATGAGAAGGTCCTTAAAATGTGATTAATTTTATAACGAACAGGCTAGATCCTACCCATTTCAGTGAATGCTGTTTCTTCAGGATGGCCTCTGTGGCAGGAGGGCGAGGATCCGGGTTCATCAGTACCTCTTCTGAAACTGGCTTCAAATCTGATGGCATATTCTTTTTGTTTCCTTTGTATAGTGGTGATAACTCTATNATGACCTTGGTATGGGCAGCCCTGGCCTCCGTAGTCATGATCTTGGTGTGGGCCATCCTGGGTGTTGTGATTAAACGCTCTTAGCTCTGACACCTGGGAGCAGATACTTAGAAAGCATCTTTGAGAAATGGGGGTGGTATCTGTTTCCTGTGGTTATTGGAGGATTATGTGATACACGTAAGTGCCTGCGTAGCACGGTGTCTGGCACACTGAATGCTTGGCAACTGCTCTCAGCTTGTGCCATTTATTCCCAGTGCTGGGTGCTGGCCTTTTCTTCTGACCCTCCCCACTGCCGTCCTACAGGGCTGTTGGCCATAAGGGGACTTGGTGAAATGACCCAAGCACATGACCAAGGCATGGGGAAATAAAGGTCCTCACTGCCCCCACTGTCCCTGGGGGAAGGAGCAAGGACAGTTTAAAAGAAGTTTTAAATTTTAGCTGTGCTTTCTGGTCTCTTATTATAGCTTTAAAGGAAAATTAAAAAGCATTTTTTACAACATTCCTTCTTTTTTTTGCTCCTGTTAATACAAATGATTATTGAAACAATTCATACAATGCAGGGGAGACAAAGGCTCCTTACTCCCTTTCCCCAGAAACAGCTACTGCTAGCCACTTACGTGTGGTCTCTCCACCCACGCCGTCCAGTAGGGTGGCCCCACGTGGCTGCTGAGCACTTGCTGTGAGGCTGGCCCCACAGAGATGAGCTGGACGTGGAAAATACCAGGTTCCCAAGACTTACACAAAGAAAGACGGTAAAATATCTCGTTCATTCTTTTTATATTAAGTGTTGCAGTGATGATATTTTGGAAATATTGGGGTAAAATATTTTTTGATTTGCCTGTTTTTAACGTGGCTGCTAGAAAATTTTAAATTCCCTATGTGGTATGCCTTATTTCTTTTGGGCAGCACTGCTTCAGACAGGCACGTTGCAACATGTACTTAAATGGATCATGCAGTACATACTACTCTATATTTTAACCTATGGCTTTTTCCATAACCTAAAAAGGTAATTTTACCATTTTAATGACTGCATGATATGGCATTACATAGATGTACCATTAATGTTTTGAACCATTTCCGTTTCCATGAATATTGGTCACAATTTTTTGATGTTGTAAAACATGTTGCAAACATTCTTGGANCCCCAACATGGGCAAGCATGATGAGTATGATTTAATCATGATAATTGCAGAAAATAGTCTGATTTTTTTTTAAGTGAAATACATAACCTTTCCCTTAGGCTGAACAATACAATTCTGGGTTATTCTGGGTGGAAAAATTGAAGTATTGCTCTTTGAAGTAATGTGATTTTCAACATACTACTTCAATTCTAACCAGAATGGGAAATCACCAGAGTGAAATTGTTACCTGTAAGCCTTTCCTGCTTGGTTTTTAATTGACAGGTGGAGTCTGAGCAGCTGGATTTTGGGTGCTGCTAGGAGGTTACTTTACTGGTAGACGCACCCTGTGTGTGTCAGTGGTGACTCTGAGCACAGTGGTCTTTATTCTAAGGGCTCCAATTTGGGGCTAGTCCTTTGGAAAATAGAACTCATGTGCTTTCAGGCTGGTGAACTCGAACTGACCCTTACCTGTGTATCAGGTAATGCAGGTTTCTTCCAAGTATCAGTCCTTTCCCATCCCTAGCCCCCACTTCCTTTCTTCTCTGCTCCCCTTTCCCAGGTGGGCCTATAAACTCAATGGGCCTTTTTTGGGCCTGCTGGTAACCATCAGAATTTCAAAGTTTGCATGCAAATTGTTACCCAGTTCCCCCAGCATGTTCTCTGCCTGCCTGTTACCTGTACAGGTGGAACATGTTTGCCCTATTGTGGATAGTTTTTGTGTCATGCCACATCTCTGGCTGAGAGCTGGAGAGCAGAGGTCGTATTGGGGGCTCCAGTGTGTTCAGCATTCTGCTTTAGTGAGTGCTTGTTTGGCAGATTGTCTCCTAGGTATCCCCCGAATGGCCCTTCTTCCCCTGCCGAAGTTCTGCTAGAATTTCCTTGTAGCTGTTTGTTGATCCCCAGTCTCCCTACTTGGGCCTCTTGGGAAAGCTTGCTTTTTAGCTGCTAGGTTGTCTTCCCATTTTCTCTTGGTTAAGGTGCTCCTAGTATTTCATTTTATTAGCTGCATTATAGTCACACATTAGAAGGCTTTTCGACAGCTCCATGTCTGGTTGGAGTTTGTNCAAACTTGTGTGTAGTCTCACGTTGTCGCGATGGAACACAACTCCTTTACAATGAACAAGCTCTGGATGTTTCTGGATGATGGATTTGTTCAAACTGTCCAATTGCTGACAGTACACATTCAAATTGATTGTTTGGTTCCTTGGTAGGAGCTTGAAAAACACAACACCTTTAAAATTCCACCACACTGAGAGCATAACCTTCCTCTGATGAATGTCTGCTTTCAATGTCGTATGAGGCGAATCATCACATCAGGACCAAGACCATTTGTACACCACAATGTTGTAAACAATCCACTTCTCATCACCAGTTATCAGTTGCTTCAAAAAAGGATCGTTTTCGTCACGTTTAATGAGCATATTGCAGATGTTTATACACACCGTCAAGTGAACTACTTTGAGTTCATGCAGAACCCAAATATCAAGCTTGCTTACGTATCCCAGCTTCTTCAGGTGGCCGTGAATGCTTGAATGATGGATGTTCAATTTTTTTTGCAATTTCTCGTGTCGTGTAACGTGGGTTTGACTCAATCAATGCCTTTATTTTGTCGTCAACTTTGGTGGGCCTCCCTGACCGAGGAGCATCATTGGGATCAAAATCACCAGCATGGAATTTCGTGAGCCATCGCTGGCACTGATGTGCTGGTAGAGCATTGTCACCGTAAACTTGATGCAACTTTTCACAAGCTTGATGCACTTTCTTCCCTTTATGGAAATAAAACAGTAAAATATGGCAAAAATGCACAGTTTGATCTTCCATCTTCAACTTGTAAAATCTCCAAAACTCAACCAAATTGTTCAACTTTGTTTTTAGAATGCAGCTAGAACTGTCAGCTGTCAAATGACATAGCAATAACATAGATGCGAATGACTTGAGTACTTCCAAAAATGAACTAGTGCCATCCGTTGCAAACATACTTCATGACTTTTCCGACAACCCAATAGATGCCTAGAGTAGGGAATGCTTGGAAACTAGAGCATATGAGGAACAGCTGGGTGACCCAGGACTCACAGTCCAGAGAAAAGGAGATATGATCCTGGAATATTGCAGGTCTGTCCTGTGGATTCATCTCGCCCTTCTCTGACTTCTTCCAAAGATGAGAGTGGTCNGCCTGAGGGGTGAGTACTTTAATTAGCAATATATCAATGAAGTGCTGAATAATTTAGAATTAACAAAAAGCCAAGGCCTCATGTGGTACTTCATGTAAGTGCAATATGAACACCATAGAACCTTGCCCTGTGTGAAATTTACAACTTTCTTTGATGGTGTATTTTATTTCTGAGTTGTTGGTTTAACCCAAACTGTAAGCCCCCAGGGTGGTAGTGGCCTTTATGCCACTTTGTAATTTTCTACAAATGACGGGTTTTTCCCTCGCACATGGGGCCAGATGGCTTGATTCACTCTGGAGACTTGAACATTCAAGTTGTAGACAGGCCTCCCTCGGAGATATTGTAGGTTCGGCTCCAGACCACCACAGTAAAGCGAGTCAGGTGAATTTTTTGGTTTTCCAGTGCATATAAAAGTTATGTTTATACTACACTGTAGTCTATGAAGTGTGCAGTAGCATTGTGTCTGAAAAAAACAATATGTACCTTAATGTAAAAATACTTTGTTGCTAAATAATGCTAACCATCATTTGAGCCTGTTGGGAAAATGGCGCCAATAGACTTGCTCAATGCAGGGTTGCCACAAACTTTGAATTTGTAAAAAAACAAAATAAAACAAAAGCACAGTATCTGGGAAGTGCAATAAAGCAAAGCACAATAAAACCAAGGTATTCTGGTATATTGCTTTAAAAGTTGATGAAAGCAGCCCTAGGCATAGGACAGTAATCTCTTGGCTGTGGATCATTGGTCTGGATCATATGGATCATATGGTCTCAGCTGGGAAAGCAAGGGGGACAGAGGAAGTCATGCAGGGTGATGGGTTTTAAACCAGACCTTAAAGAGCCAATAGGATTTGGGCCAGAGGACAGCAAGAAAGGAAAGCATTTTTATGACTGTTCATGGGGTGATTCAATTTGGATATTTATAGTTATTTGCCTTATTTTTCATCTGATGTAAATTGAGGCTCTAGAGGTTGGGGCAGTTGATAAATTAGTTCTAGATTGAAGGGAGGGGCATGGGATGGTTTGGAGCAGAGCATGGAACTGAGGGAGGGTGAATGAAACAGATGCCAGGGGTCCTCTGCACCCATCACTATGTAACATAAGCTTTCTTATTTCAGGGGTCAGTAATAGAAAGTCTTCTATACACAAACCATCCTCATTACCTAGAGACGTGATAACACCAGTGAAAGCACCCAACACATTGTCTCATATATAAGAGGTGCTTGGTAATGGTCTTTGAACTTTCAAATTGTGAATTCATACAAGGAGGCAAAAGTAGAGGGAAACTTGTGCAATACCCAGCCAGGGTTTTCCTAAGAAAATATGGGAGATTCTTTGGTCTTTGTTCAAACAGTCCCAGCTCGGGTATGCTGGCCAGGATGGCAGTCACTGAAAATATGCATAGGGGATTCTGTTAGCTGTGTAAGTCTTTAATATCCTTTCCTGGAAGTTCTTTCTTCAAAACTTTCTTGGCATCTTTTACATTCACTTAAAAGATTGGAACCATTGATTCAATATATGCATTCAAGATTACATTTCTTTTCGAAATGAAAAAAAAATTGATATCCACAATCTTGACCTTCATAAAGTAAGATATTGTGTACTTTCTGCTTTGTTTTACTAAAGATGGAAATATAGCAGGTCTAGCTGGGGGGGGGGGAGTGGGGGAAGCTCTAGTTTCTCTCTTCCTCCCCCAGAGGTCATGCATTGAGTCTTGATCAGTGGTGTTTTTATGAGTCCTTTGACCCAGCCTAATCTCCTGATGAGGAATCTTATGAAATAAAAACTCTGAACTGATAAGCAGTTTTTCTTGGTAGGTGGAGATGGGGAGTGGGAGGAAGCAGGGACATTTTACTCTTTGTGTACAAAACTAAGATTTTGTTTTTTCTGCAATGAGCTTATAACTTTTAAAGCCCTAACTAGAGAAAAATGCGTTAAGGACCACTGTAATAGCCTATGATCAAGATGTGTCAGGTTAGTTTATAATTTGGGCTTCTGTTCCAATATTCAGGGCCTAGAATGCTTAAGGTTTCAGGTGGAATTTGGGGACAAGGTCAGGACAAAGTGACCTCAGTGCACATGGATTGGCTGACATTGCCCATTGGTCAGGTGAACCTACCCTCAGGGCTCACTTGGAATGTGTGGCCAGCAAGTCCTGAGGCTGGTGTGTATTCTCAGGAAGATAACAGTGATGTGCTACCTGGTAACGGGCATAAGGTATAATAATTCCTCTGGTCACGGGTGAAAAGGAAAGGACAGGGACAAGTTGTCTGAGTTTAACCATCACTTTGGGGGAGAGTGTTTGACTGTTGATGAATCATCAAACCTTGGGGTATAGGAGAGCTGTCCACCAGCCTGGTAGCTTGAGGGAAACATGTAACACCTTCCACCAAGCTCTCTTGTTACTTGGAGTGAACAGACCTCTGGGAAGAAGAAGCTGGCTGGCCCTGGTTTCCTAGCCAGGTTATTCTAAACATCAACCGGTAAATACGTCTCTCTTCGGAGTTGGTCACCTGTTAGCTTTCCATATCTGCAAGCCCACATCCAACCCCTGGTTGTCTGGTGATCCCCCTGCAAGGTGGGGATCCTGCCCAGCACACCAGAGACCATGGAAAACCTTGCCAGGTGCCTGATGAGCCACGACCCCCCCCCCCGCCCCATAGAAGGGAGTGAGGATCCTTTATGCAGCAATTTACAGCTTGATTCCCAGTCTTAACATTTCTTAACCCAGCTTTAGCTCCAACAGGAAGGAACATTTTCTACTTGCCTCTCTCAAATTTTAAGAGATNCTTGATGTTTCTTACCTGGATTTATTATTATTTTTAGAAATTTTATTGGGGAACAGTGTGTTTTTCCAGGACCCATCAGCTCCCAGCCAAGTAGTTGTTTCAATCTAGTTGTGGAGGGCGCAGCTCAGTGGCCCATGTGGGAATCAAACCAGCCACCTTGGTGTTAAGAGCACTGCGCTCTAACCACCTGAGCCAACCGACTGCCCTAGATTTATTTTTAATATGGTGGTTGTTGAATGGCGATGTTAGTACCATCATCCCTCATCTATTTATTTATTTTTTGGCTTCTATTTTAAGGAGGTGCTTTCTTTCCATACCTAGCCATTTCTTCACTTACGTGTGAGGGCCCATGAGTTTGTATTTTGTTCAATGGGTTATAATACGTGATTGTCACTTATTTTGATGACCAGATCATTCCATATCAGGTCAGTGGGCATCCCTTTGACCTCTATGCCCTCTTGACACAATCGCATCATTTTCACTGCAACACAGTGTTCTAGACTCACCTTGTGTTTCTCGACCTCAGCCCGGAATCCACCATTTCTCTGTGGAGCCCTGGTTCTCTTTAGTGGAGCGTGGTATTTGAAGACCAGTTTCTGGGTGTTAGTAGTTGCTTCCGGAGGGTTGTTGCTACCAGGCCCTTTGAGTGACAGAGCTAGGAAACGATTGTGTGTATACATATAATCCTACATGCACACATACACTTAGGGTTTTTAACATAAAGAAATATAGGCTCACATCCAATACCTTCAGATTCAGGCCAGCCTCACTTTTCCATATTTATACCGTGCTTCTCTGAGGGCCTGGCCTGCTGAGTGGGGCCAGTCTCCCGACCTGGCTGGGTGGATTCCCACCTCACCTGTGTTTGGGCTCTGACTCCACATCTCTACTTGGGCCTCACCTTTCCGCCCAACCCCACCCACCCATTCCCACTGCCACCTACTTGTTCAGGCCTAGTGGCTTAAAAAATATTAACCTTTTATTTTGAGATAATTGTAGATTCACACATGCACTTGTGACAAATAATAGAAAATGAGCCCATGTACCCTTTCCTCAATTTTTCCCAATGGCAATATCTTGTAAAACTATAGTACTGTGTCACAACCTGTCCTATAGGATGTTGACGTGGATAGTCAGGTAAGGTACAGGATACGTCCATCACCATAAGGATTCCTCCTATTTCTTATGGCCACTTCCACCTGCCCCCATCTCCTCTTTAACCTCTGGCAACCACCNTTCCTGCCTGACATTTCATCTTTAACTAGGAAGCGTTGACCTTGGCCGTGTTGTACTTATTAGTGTGTGGTCCCATGAACGTGAGGAGAGTCCTCCTCAAGCCTGTCCATGCCGTCTGTGGCTGAATCACGCCTATTCACTTTGCGGCTCTCCAAAATCCAGCTTCGTTACGTCTGTTCTTTCATGTCTGTGCGTTCATTCTCTTTGTAGAAGGGTCGGGGAGTGCTGAGCAGAAGAGTTCCTGCCCTCCGACGCTCAGTCTTGAATGGGGGGCAGCAGAAACAGTGCCACGTAGAAGATGAGTGCTAAAGAGGGGAGCAGGAGGTTCTGGCCAGTGTGGCCTGGAGTATTCTGTACAGTGGGACTTGGAAGACCTTGAAAATGGACAGTGCGGCAAGGACAGCAGTGCGGAAGCAACCTGAAGACCTGGGGGTAGAGGACAGTGGAGGACTTTGTTTTATGGAGCCAAAGGTTACTGTTGGAACAGTTGGAAGATCAGGCTGTAGAGGGGACGGGGAGGAAGCCCCTGTGAGGGTGAGAAGCCAGGTGATGTGATGGTGTGGTGGGCTGAGATGGCACCAGGGCTGGGAAGCCTGGGCCCTGCTACCCCGTCCAGCTGGCTGACTTTGGGTGTCACTTAACTGCTCTCAGCTTGAGTTTCCTGGATTGGAAATTTGGGCCCTGCCTTGGAAGATGGTTGTGAGGGTCAAAGAAAACAATAATCATGTGAAAGCACCTCGAAAATGCCAGGAGTTTGGCACCTTCAAAAAGTGTTTTGCAGGGATTGAGATGATTAACTGTCAGCCTCAGAAAGTGGAGGAAAGCATCTTTTCTTTGACAGCATGGGGAAGGGGAACATGGGGTGCACTGAAACTCTTGCCTGATTTCTTTCCAAAGGTCAGGGACGATGTACCCGGGGTTAGCTGTGGGTACTGTGGGTTCGGGTAACCTGACTGAGTCTGACTGAGCACATGCTCAGCTAAGGTCTATTTTCAGAAGTGACTGATAGCTGTAGACAAACCTGTCTGACTTCTTTGGGAGTCTCCCTGGCTAAGGAGTTGACATCTCTTTGTCTCCCGTGTTAGTCTTAATGCATGAGAGAAGCTGTAGAATTTACAGTGCTTTCTCCCACCAGCTGTCCTTTGGAAATGTGTATTAATCATAACGGCAAATGTTGTAGTGCAGTGGTAGAACAGTTGCAGGTTTATGCTTAATCGGAAAACTTCACAACAATTCACATTACCATTCTTCCCCAGTCATCGCATATTCTACAAGCTTCTCCATGTGCCCAGGCGATTGATAACCACAGCTGCTGCGTCAGAGCACCCACTCCTGGGGAGACAGTGACCAGGGAGCCGGGCACCTGGCATCCCCGTTTTAATGCTCTCAGTGATGGACTCTGANCTTGCAAATGAAGTCTCCAGGGCTGGGTTGACATCGCAGTGGAGGGGCAAGCCAGCACATGAATGGGGCCCCTGTTTGCTGATCTCCTAGGGGGAGTGGAAGGCACCCAGAGGAAAGATACCACCCTGAAACGATGGAGGCCAGGCTCTCGGCCCACTCCAGGTTCTACCTCATGCTGTATTAATTCATACCCATGACTTTTACTCTTTGGAAGAGGAATGAGGTGGCGCGGGGAGGAAAGGAATAAATATAAGGGGGCTGGGTTGGACTTCTCATTCACCGGAGGTCTGTGTGCATGAGGCCTTTAATCATCTTGTGTCTTGGAAAGCTGACAACTCTGGTAGCATTTCATTTCAGCAGATCTGATTATTCTGCATCCCATGAAGTCATTTTTTGTTAGCTACAGTTGCATGAACACCAGACAAACAAAAAAATCACCGAAATGTAAAATGCGATTGCCTCAACCCGTTTGTAAGATGAGGTCTTCACCAAGGGCACTTTGCTTTGCCCAAGGATGTTGCTGTTAGGACTTTGGAAGGTGAGAGGGAGTGGATGGGGTGGTCCACGGAGACGCTGTGCAACGGGAAGATGTCTTCCGGTTACTTGGGCAGTGCTCCGCTGACCTCTGGGTTGCAGAAAGCTGGGCATAGTGCAGGACTTAGGAGTCCATGGATACTTCATAATCGGATGTCTTTCAGAGTCAGCCCACAAAGGGGGTGTGTTTAAGGAGTTAATGACATGATCGAGGGCTCAGGGGTCCCACTCTGGCTTCTTGAATATGTCATACATTCCCTGATGAGCTGACATTCTGGCGTTTGCCTTATCTCATTGGTTGCCTGAGGCTGTGGCCGAGCAGTGTTGGCAATCGTATGGAAAATACGCTCTTTAAAGGCAAACTCTCCTTGATGGAAAGGCTGGTCTCACTAGTACATTAGATGAGCATGGTCTTCCGAGATTGTTGAACCACATACTAGACGTCCTGTCCTTCTGCTATCCTTAACTTGTGGTGTCAAAAACTGGGCAGGAGAATTCCTATTGTATTTTGAGTGGTAATGACATTGCAACCATATGCTAGCTTTTGGCAGGAACTTGCTTGGGGATGAGGAGGTGAGGGGAGTGTTTTGAAGATGGTTTTCCTCAC
>NW_017732086.1:978246-980249 GCF_001890085.2 Hipposideros armiger
TTAGCCTCTGTTTCCATCTATGAAAATACCAGCGTTTAGTTGCAGGAACCTCTTTTGTTATATACAGTGAAACCTCCGAAGTTGTACTGTAGAGCTCTAGTGAATTCTGATTGAGAGTTGAAAAACCCCTAAGTTCCATATTTGTTCAACCAATTCTTTAGTTCCACCACAATTTAAGTGTTCACACCAGGCAGTGGGTATACATTTGTAAGCAAAACAGACATGGTTTCTGACCTCACATAGCTTCTGGTCTAGTGGGAGAGACAAGCACTAACTCACTACACAGGTAAATGGAACACCAATTGCATGGAGGCTATAGTGACCCAGAACAGGATGGCACAAGAATACCAGGGGCACCTACTTTACCTATGAGGTCAGGGGTGACCTCTTTGAGAAAGTGGATGTTGAGAAGAAGCTAGTGAAGAGAAAAGCTTAGCTGGAGTTGGGGGAGAAAAGTCTAATTTACACAGCAGGAAAAGCCATGCAAAGGCCTCGAGGCAGGAAAGAGCTTGTATTAATAATATTGAAAGAAGTGTAAGAAAGGTCAGAGGGGCAGGAGTGTTATAAATAACAGGAAGGGGGCCTGAGATGAGGATAGGGTGACATAGGGACTTCTCATGAGATAAGAATTTCAATTTTATCCTATGTTCGAAGGAAATCAATTGTTAGATTTTAAAGTGGGGAGTGACACAGTTCAGTATAGATTGAATTAATCATTCTGGCTTCATTGTGGAGGATTGTTTGGAAAACAGGAATTTAGGAAGACAGATCAGTCATAGGGGATCGTTGTGGCTTAGGTGAAAGATGACACTGGATTGGACTTGGGTAGAAGTGACAGAATTTGGTGGTGACCGAGTTGGGAGATGTGTCAGGGTGATGCCTAGCTTTTGACTCTGTCATCAAAGTGGCAATGCTGCATGCTGAGATGCACTGTTGAAACGCTTTCCTAGAATGTACTGGGCTACTTTTATGCTTCTGTACCTGAGTAAGTAAAGCTAAAGACAAATTTTCCTTGAATGTGGATCTTAGCATCACGAAACAGCACATTTTTACTGTACTTGCTCTGTAGATGAAAACAATATAAGTNGCTTGTGCTCCTGGAAACACCCGTCCCTATTAACATCCCCTTCCTCTAAACTCTTTCAGTATGTATGGCCTAGTCACACAATTTAGTGTTCAGGTGTATTGCTTTATGAGAGGGGAGGGGAGAGAGTGGTTCTTCATTTAATGCATTCTTCTTTTTTTCTTAGATTGTGAGTCCCACAAGGGGGCAACCATGACTTCTAGGTCTTTGGGCCCAAGCCCCCAGTAGTGAGTCCTGTGCTCCAAGGACACACCTGAAGGATATGTTGAGGAGAAAGGCCCTGGGTGCTGAGGGAAGCAGGAAACCACAGCATGCGAGAAATGGTTGAAATGTTTCGAGAGCTTTTCCTAGAGAAGACAAATGAGCTCAGAGTGGGTTGGTGTTGGGAGTTGGGTCTGGGCATTGAATGGGAACACTGTCTCCATGTAGTTCTGAGTTTCATATGGAACCGAGCGTAGAATGGCCCAGGGAGAGTTAAGGTTATCATCGAGGATTTACTTTGTTCCAGGTCAGTAAGGTTTATTTCCCTTCTCTGAGGTCATAGCTGTGATTAGCGGGTGAGTCTCAGGAAGAGAGATTCTAGCCCAATCTAAGGACACAACTCTCAGGTGACCAGAATGGGCCACCAAGCTGTCCCCTTGAGCTGCTGCCACTGGAGGCATTCAAACGGGCTGGCTGATCTTCCATGGGCAGTGTACCTGCTCTGTGTGTGTCCTCAGGAATATATTCAGTTAAAGGATCGTCCTTTCCTAAGGTAGTCCTTCCTTGTGGGCGGTGAAAATGTCTATCTTTTTGGAGAATGTTGGTGTTGGTTTCTGAAATTAAGTAAATAGTAACTGATCCATAGAAACCACAAGTCAGGGAACCTCTGTGTCCCATCATCCTCTTACAGAGAACAGGGTTGCATCCCGAGACCTAC
>NW_017738287.1:0-1080 GCF_001890085.2 Hipposideros armiger
CGAGGTCGGCACGGCTGCCCACCCGCTGCTGGGAGAAGCGGCCATTCGTGCCGAGTCCTGGTCGGACAGAGTGCAGGTCGGGGAGGAAACCCGGGAGGCAAGCAGGCGGGGACGCGTGAGGCACTGTCCAGACGACAGGACTTGTGCAGACAGAGTGAGGGGAGGCTGGCAGGGGGGCTGCGGGCAGTTCAGGGGCTTTGGGGTGAAGGAGGGGGTTTTAGAGCTGAGGCTGTGAAACTGAGAAAGGTGAGAACACTCGCTGCTAAAGCTGGGGTCATATTCTCTGTCCTTCCCATTTTGGGGAGAGGCAAATACACCAGGGCCAGGGTCAGTGCCAGTTACAGCCGCAGAGAGCCGCACTCTGCTTCAGGAACTTAAGGCGCCCCGGAGTCCCCCTCTCCACACCCCACACGCTCCAGGACCAGCCTCGCAGGGGCCTGTCCGGGTGACCTGTGTGCCAGCAGCAGCCACAGCAGCCGTTAACATTTCCTGAGCGCTTTCTATGTGCCCGTGGGGACCAAGGAGGGGAGTTCCAGGTCACTCCATCTTATTCTCACGCATCACTTTGTCCTAAGTGCTGTGATCATCCCCAGGTGACAAAAGGGACAAACTGAGGATCACAGTGGCTGAGTAATTCCCCAGCAGCCCAGAAACCGAGGTGGTGGCAGGACCCGCCCAGACACCAAAACTGAATCTTGACCACAGTGTCCCATGAACCCAAAAGCAAACCGAGGGGCACTTCACGGAGCCCCAGAACCACGTAGCTTTTTCGCTCTCATGACTTTTTTTGGGGGAGAAGAAATTGGAATTAACGTTCCGTGAAGCCTGTGCTAGCCCCAGTCATCAGTGCAACTCAGGACCGAAATCTGGGTTTTGATTAAGTTTTCATCAAACTCTAAGCTATTTGGTGACTCAGGTGCTACCAATGCCAAGCATGCTGGGCTCTAACCAAAAACCAAAAAGAGAAGGGACCCCACTTCTGAGAAGACAGAATAGATATAATTTTACCACGAAGTACAAGAAAAACCATGGAAATCACACACACACACACACACTCACACACTAAATAAGACTCTAAAG
>NW_017738288.1:0-1051 GCF_001890085.2 Hipposideros armiger
TTTCAAATCTTTGTTAACATTCTCCTCAAGATTCTTCCAGCTTCTGACCATCACCTGGACCCAATGCCAGTATATATTTTAGGTTTTTATGACAATAGCGCTCCACTTCTGGTACTTTCTCACAGTATGGCACCTGGATTCCAAAATGGAAAAAGCAGAAGTTGCCAGGCCTCCAAAAGATTTAACCCAGAACTGGTGCAATGTCATTTCTCCCCTTTTCTGTGGGACAGTCATAGGCCCAGTCCAGATTCAAGGAGGTGGAGTTATAGACCCCACCTCTTTGTGGGAACAGTGACAAAGAGTTTGTGGCTATTATGAACCCTCTCTAATCGGGTAAAAGGCTTTCTTGGTTTAAATTATGAGCTGGTGAAAAGGAATTTGTTCATCACTTGAAGAAAGGTTCAAGCTCTGGAAGGGGGTTTAAAAGAAAACATTTACATATAAAAGAGCCTAGCAATATCTGGAAATTTTAAATGTTATGTTTCACTGGTAGACAGAAGTCTTTTTTTTCTTTTTTGGTAGAATTAAATTTTAAAATTTCTCATCAACAGAAGAATACTTTTCAGCACCTTTGGTTGTGTCAAGATTTCTATGTGATGGGGAAATCTGAATGCGTTTATATATCTTATTTGGTCTTAACACTGAACTGTTTGTATTTATTAAATGTACAAATAGTCCCCTTCTGCAGACTCTCCTTTTCACAATAGGGACTACATGCTGTTTAAGAGTTGTGAACAATGAAAGGCAGATTTCATGGATGCATGTAGAAATGATTGTGGAAAAGGCAGAGGGTGATAGTGGGATGAAAGGATCCCAAGGTTATCTGTCATTTGGCGCTTTTGTGTGCAGCTGTTTCCAGATTAGCAAGAGAGGACACGACAGATGGCAGCAGAAGTTGCCTCTGCTTTTGCTTATCCACCCGAGTCATCTTTTAGGTTAGCTCATACAGGCTAGTAAATGGCTTCCTGAATTTGTTAAGCACTTATATTAGTAAATTTTCCTCTATCCAATTTGGAGCTCTATTTTTAAAAAAACAAATCAAATTAATGCT
>NW_017738289.1:0-1065 GCF_001890085.2 Hipposideros armiger
CACTTTCTTGCTTTCTGATACTACAAGATGCTACATGATCATCTTGTGTATTCCCTGCCCCAGCCCTAGAATCCAGCCATCTCTCTAAGGAGTCTGGTTCCTGTAGTTTAAGGGTCATATTAGAGTTTAAGATGTGGGCTCTAGATGTGCTCATTGCTATTGGGAATCACTGCTTCTAGAACCCTGAGAGATTATACCCAGGAAACATCTATATATATACTAACCCATGTAACTATAACTGTTTCTTTACCTATTATCCAGTATCTTTACTAAGCTAAACATGAATTCATACTGTTGTCTCTGATTCTAATCCAGTAACACATTTTATTCTAGTTTTCTCCCATTGCTTATCGGCAATTTTCCTCTCTAACAGTGAGGAACCTGGATCTCACTCTCCATCGCCCATTTATTTGTTCAACCCCAGTGTATATGTACACCAGTTTCAGAATTATTAACCCATAATTCCATAAGACACAAATTTACCAATAAGAACAGTGTTTGTGGGTGCTTCCTTTTGTCTTTAGGCTTACACTTTCCAGTCAAACACCATTTCCCAAACTTACTTAAGTTAGCTTATTCTTCCCTGTATTTTTCAGAAGTTATGTTATATGTTTATATTATTGATTCCTGTCACAATTTATATTCTATCCTGGGTTTCCTCCAAATTCTGGTCAATTTTTTAAAAATTATATACATTAAAGTTCAGTCTTTTGCTATACAGCTCTGTGGGTTTTGAGAAGCCTCACTGCTTTCTTGTCAATGCCTGATTAAGAACTTCTGGCCTCCTAACCTCACTGCTTTCTAATGCTTCTTCGATCACATAAGCAGGCTTTGCATGTCTCTGAGACTCTGGCCTTTCTTTTCTCTTCCAGTGATCTATTTGTCCCTATATACTGTATACTTTTATAATTGCCATTCTCATCTTTGGCTTTCTTTTCCTGTACAATCTTTGTAGCATTATTCTTTTTAAATACATTTTTAAATAAGCTTCTTAGATTTCATGAAAACAAAATTATGATATATTTATAGATCAATTTTTGGATAATTGGCCTCTTTATGACATGA
>NW_017738290.1:0-1012 GCF_001890085.2 Hipposideros armiger
AGCCTTTAACACCCAACAGACTGAATTTATTACCCGTGAAGGAGAGAGGACACCCCTCTGGGGTCTATAACCTCCATTAGACTCTTTGTAAATCCCCAGGGAGTGAGCGGACCCCCCTCACGAGGGCTAACACCTTCCTTTAGAGTGCTTGTAACACCAGAGAGTGAAACCGAGATTGGTGTTAGCTGATGCCCTCAGGCCCTCCCTGAACCACAGGTGCACAAGAGGTGGGAGTGGGGGGGGGGCGGCTGAACAGGGACTGGGCACAAATAGAATAACCACAACAAGGAACATTTCAATGGTTTTTACTCTGGGTAAGGCACTGGCCCAAACTATACATAGATGAACTCAATTCTCACGACAACCCTATGAGGTAGGTGCTGTTAGTGTTATTCTCATTTTACCGGTGAGGAAACAGGCACAGTCACTCACCCACTGTTACGCTGCTACTTCAGTGTTGGAAATGGGACTGGAGCCAAGGCAAGCAGGCTCTGGGGGACAGGGAATGTTCCTAACCCCGGCAATACTACCCTGCTGTATGCACCTCCACCTCCCCACCCTCCCTATTAGACTCTGGCCTCCACTTCTGATTGAACCCTCCCCCACCAAACAGAGTCCACCTCCCCCCCCTCCCCCCAAGCTTTCGGCACTTCCTCTGGCACAGTCTGACATCCCCACCCTCAAAGGGGGAAGGAGGTCCCTGGCTGAGGGCTCCCTGAGGGCAGGGCCTGTTCTGACTCATCTCTGGGTCCCCACTGAAGGCAGAGCCCGGCATTCAGGGACTGGGGAGGAACTGGAAGGGAGGGACGGGGAGGACGGTAAAGAGAACAGGGACGGTGCAGGGAGGAAGCAGTAGAGGGGTTCAGGGACAGGCAGCTTCCTAGGGAGGTGGCAGCAGTAGGGCAGGCTACACCCAGGGTATTGGGGAGCGCTGAGGGAATCCAGAGCCAGGGGGAGTCAAGTCCGCCGGTGGAGGGCGAGTAGACAGCATTCCCACCCCTCCCCCAACCCC
>NW_017738291.1:0-1080 GCF_001890085.2 Hipposideros armiger
CCCCATCCAGACTCGCTGATGGGAACTGCCGTGGTGGGGCCCGAAGCTGGCGGTTCCAGGTGCTGCTGCACACCCATGCTGCTCTGCTCTCTGCACCTCCTAGGGGAAGCACCTGCACAGGTGTGCAGGTGGGAACCTGTTGGTGTGTTCCTAGAGGGCATGTCGATTTCAGAAGGGTTGGGGCTACCCCTCGGGCTACAAAACAGAGAGAGTTCTCAGAGGCGGGCTGATCTAGGAGGGGGCTTATCCTGAGGGTCAAGGAGGAACTAAACTAAAGGGAGACCCTCAGGGGGGAAGCCCAGCCAGAGGTCAGGAGAATTCAGATGGTGGATTAAACTGGGGCAGAGGTTGGGTCCAGAGAGGCCACAACTAAGGAGGTCTTAGAACAAAGCAAAGAGTGAGGTCACGTCTCATGTGTGCCTGTGCCTCAGTTTCCCGTTCTATAAAACGGGGATAATGAAGTTCCTATTTCAGAGAGCAGTTGTGAGGAATAAACAATAAAATATGCACACATCTCAGAACAAGGTCTGACACGTAGCTCTGATTCTGACCAATATTTCTTTGTTATTATAATTTCTCTCATGTATACAGGCCCCGGTATAGCTCACTGGACATCATGAACATTCTTAAAGGATCCTCCTTGAGTTGGACAGACCCCTTAGGGAGGCGGAAGGAACCATTTTCTTTAAAGAATATGCCTGTAACTCTAGCTCCTTCCTGTGGGTTTCAGTGAACAACCATTCATTGGACACCTACTCGGGTGGTATTTTAGAAGCCTCCCCCACAAAGATCTTAAATTCTTTGGGGAATGCAATGCACACATGCAAACAGATGCATGACAAAGCAAGACTTGATGAGATGGGTGTTTTGGGAATATTATGAAATGTAGGTGTTCAAGGAACCTGGAGAACAGGTGTCACTTGATCTTGGCTGTTAAAGGTTGGATAAATGAGGGTATGAGAATAGGAGGGGAGAAGCCATTCTCATCTGGCAGAGATGGCGACATTGAGTATGGAGCTTTTCTGCAGCAATTGGAAACTAACGCAATGCCTTAAGCAATTAACATAGAAAATAGATGGA
>NW_017738292.1:0-1080 GCF_001890085.2 Hipposideros armiger
ACCTCTTTTCCAAATAAGGTCACGGGACATATCTTTTGTGGGAGTGAGGTGGGGGGGCAATTCAACAGGGGCTGGTATTTTCTCTGCTAGGGTTCACTCCCATTTGTGGAGGCCGAGTGCTGGAGCCGCCGTGACACTGGGGCCGTGTGGCTGAGAGGACACGTCAAGTGGGGGGCCAGTGACCCGGAGGCAGCTATCTCGGCCCACGATCTGATCACCAGATGGACCCTCTCCTGCTCCCTAAAAAACAGGAAATCCATCTGAAAGGAAGACAAATCGCATCCCTGCCTTCTTCCCATCTGCTGTGATATGTGAACACGGCGGCTGTCGGCAGCACGCGCTGATTGATTCTGGGTATTTATGGCCGAGGGTCTGTTATCAGCTGTGCTATCAAAGGCTGAGGCCGGCGGGGCTGACCCCACCAGCTATTTCAATCTGCCACCCTTTAGAGACATGTCTAACCCTTTAATTCAAGGTGACAGCGATACTATTTCATGTCAGGCCCAAAGAGACCTCTTCCTGTTTTGCAAAGGACTTGTGCCTGATTTCAAGACAAACGAAAGACCACTGAGAAGTGTCGCCCCCATCAAGGCCAAGGGCACTCTCAGCTGGGGTTTCAGCTCCAAGGCCACATCGCCTATCAGACCCTGTGGGACTGCTGGCTTGTCATCACCAGAGAGACAGCACAGGGTTGAGGAACAGGATGCCCTTTCTTGTCCCATTTTGTCACTGAAGTGCCATGTGACATTGGGGAAGTCACTTGCCCCCTCTGTTTCTCATGTTCTTCAGCTGTACGACCAGCTCTTTAGTGCTATGATTTAAAGTTTAAGCTCTTCAGCAGGACCCCGGTTCGGATCCCACATGAGGGCCAGTGACACTGCCCTCTACAGCTAAGATGGTGAACAACAGCTCGACCTGGAGCTGGGCTGCCATGAGTCGCCAGTGATGGCGTAGGCTGCAGCCCCTGCTGCAGTGGGCTGCCACGAGCTACTGTGTGTGGCCAGCAGCCAGCATGAGCAGCCAGCAGCTGGTGTGAGCTGTCAAGAGCTGCTGTGAGCAGCCATCCAGAGGCTGGTGACC
>NW_017738293.1:0-1080 GCF_001890085.2 Hipposideros armiger
GGTCACCAGCCTCTGGATGGCTGCTCACAGCAGCTCTTGACAGCTCACACCAGCTGCTGGCTGCTCATGCTGGCTGCTGGCCACACACAGTAGCTCGTGGCAGCCCACTGCAGCAGGGGCTGCAGCCTACGCCATCACTGGCGACTCATGGCAGCCCAGCTCCAGGTCGAGCTGTTGTTCACCATCTTAGCTGTAGAGGGCAGTGTCACTGGCCCTCATGTGGGATCCGAACCGGGGTCCTGCTGAAGAGCTTAAACTTTAAATCATAGCACTAAAGAGCTGGTCGTACAGCTGAAGAACATGAGAAACAGAGGGGGCAAGTGACTTCCCCAATGTCACATGGCACTTCAGTGACAAAATGGGACAAGAAAGGGCATCCTGTTCCTCAACCCTGTGCTGTCTCTCTGGTGATGACAAGCCAGCAGTCCCACAGGGTCTGATAGGCGATGTGGCCTTGGAGCTGAAACCCCAGCTGAGAGTGCCCTTGGCCTTGATGGGGGCGACACTTCTCAGTGGTCTTTCGTTTGTCTTGAAATCAGGCACAAGTCCTTTGCAAAACAGGAAGAGGTCTCTTTGGGCCTGACATGAAATAGTATCGCTGTCACCTTGAATTAAAGGGTTAGACATGTCTCTAAAGGGTGGCAGATTGAAATAGCTGGTGGGGTCAGCCCCGCCGGCCTCAGCCTTTGATAGCACAGCTGATAACAGACCCTCGGCCATAAATACCCAGAATCAATCAGCGCGTGCTGCCGACAGCCGCCGTGTTCACATATCACAGCAGATGGGAAGAAGGCAGGGATGCGATTTGTCTTCCTTTCAGATGGATTTCCTGTTTTTTAGGGAGCAGGAGAGGGTCCATCTGGTGATCAGATCGTGGGCCGAGATAGCTGCCTCCGGGTCACTGGCCCCCCACTTGACGTGTCCTCTCAGCCACACGGCCCCAGTGTCACGGCGGCTCCAGCACTCGGCCTCCACAAATGGGAGTGAACCCTAGCAGAGAAAATACCAGCCCCTGTTGAATTGCCCCCCCACCTCACTCCCACAAAAGATATGTCCCGTGACCTGTGCACGTGACCTTAT
>NW_017738294.1:0-1080 GCF_001890085.2 Hipposideros armiger
GAGCTGTTGTTCACCATCTTAGCTGTAGAGGGCACAGCGTCACTGGCCCTCATGTGGGATCTGAACCGGGGCCCTGCTGCTCAGAGCTGGCATCCCAGGCCAACTCTTAACCAACATGCCACTTGGCCAGCCCCCTAATAACATCTTTTATAACAGAAGAAAATCCAGGTTTATATGTTGCCATCAGTTGTGTCTCTTCGGTCTCCCATAATCTGAAATGATTACTCAGTCTTTCTTCGTATTTTGTGACATTGACATTTTTTGAAAAGTCCAGGACACATACTTGGTAGAAAGTTCCTCAGCTTGGATTTGGCTGATGTTGCTCTTAAGTGCATCACACCAGAGGTGCCTGCGGTCAGTTAGACCATTACTGGCTACCTTAACTTTGATCACTTGGTTAAACTGTCAGGTTTCTCCACTCAAAGTTACAATTTTTCCTTTTGTAATTAATCAACAACTTGTGCTGAGATACTTTGAGACTATGTAAATATTCTGTTATTTCTCAAACTTGACTGCACTAGCATCCATTGATGATTCTTGCCTGATTCTTTCCTTTTGATGGATGACAAATGGTACATTTCTAATTCCGTTTTTCCTTTTACTTTGATAACTGTTTTTATTCCCTAAGGAAGAGAGTTCCCATCTATTCATCCATCCTATTGTTATTTATTTTGCTGCTCAAATTGTTCCAGATTTGGCCATTGGGAGCCCCCTTCAACCTGTCCTTTTAACATGTCCCCATCATTCTTTGAGCACACCCTTACTTTTGGGGCACCGTTTATCTGGTGCTTTTCCCTTCCCAGCCTTGGCAACAGCCATTTCTCCAAGGAGCCCTGGGTTCTTTGGGGAATATTATTTAGAAATCAAGACCTGGTTGCTAGGTATGCTCATGTTATTGTTTTCAGGCCCTCAGCTTAAAAAAGCTATCCTGCTTAGGCTGCCCAATTAAATTTAAATTTCAGATAGACAGCAGATACATTTTTAGTTATAAATATGTCATCTATCTGAAATTCAAATAACTACTGCCCTGTATTTTATATAGCAACTCTAATCTATCTAAGACCTATGAGCTTAGACTTA
>NW_017732087.1:0-816 GCF_001890085.2 Hipposideros armiger
GGGGTCAAGAAAAGGTTCCTGGAGGTGACAGCAGAATTGAGTCCTGAAAAGGGAGTTTTAACATGGGTGAAGGGTGGGAGAGGGGCATTCCAGGCAGAGGGAACAGGGCGAGTAGAGGCCTGATGGGAAGAAACAATAAGCCTGGTAGGGAGAAATAAGCAGTTTGTTACTTGGGGAGAATAAACACCAAGGCAATAAGTAGCTAAGAGCCACTTAGACAGAGAGATGAGCCCCTTCAGGTAAAAGCAGTGAAGTGATGGGAATTTTCCACTCCTGCCACCAACAGCATCTCTGTGCCTGGTGTCCAAGCGCTTTCACTGGACACTAAATCTCTCCTTTATGTGACTGGCGAAGTGACTGAAATGGAAGCATTTTTGTAAATAGCTGAAGGACAAAACCAGGAGACTAAGACTTCAGGTCATTTTTGATGTGGACTGAATTCCTTCTCCTGAAAAAAATAACCCTGACCAAGTTCAGCCCATGGGGAATATGTCACCCCTTTGCTATCTTGAATGGCAATGGCTGAGTGCAAAAAGCCAAAGTGTATGAAGGCATACATTAATTTAATTAGAAAGAGTAAAAGGATTTAATCTTTCAGACTTTGTCTTCTCCATGTGTCTTGACCTCTAGACAAAATGTCTCAAAGTGTTAACAGTCAGCACTCAGGTATTCAGCGCTAGATGTAGACAAACTGTCCAAATTGATTTTCTTCTTCACTGTTCCATTCTTCCTCACTTCTATCTCTTCCATTCCTTCCTTTTCTCTTTAGCATTATTATAGCTTATATCAGTACCTCATTTAGTAACATGCCCAGGT
>NW_017732087.1:3126-9479 GCF_001890085.2 Hipposideros armiger
CAAGTTTGGTAAGTTTACCCATTAGAAGTCTTTCAACAGAAAGAGATTGAAATTTTATTCTTCAAGGGTTCTCACTCCATTCACCAGAGTTTTATCTGGCACACTCCATCTCAAGCCATGTTGGATAAAGGAAAATTAATAGTATGAGACCATTATCATAAAATCCAGAATTGTGCTATGGTTTACATTTATATTTTCATGACCATTAATGTGGAGATTCAGATAAAAGCTTCTGCCTAATCAGAGGTGGTAGCAGACAAAAAAAAAACTTCCTAATTCTTTCTCCCTAATATGACACGTGTGCCATATTGAGTGTGAAACCAAATCAAATTTCATTCACTGGATGTAAGAGCTAAAGAAAAAAACTTTGCACACAATAGCAAGGAACCTTGCCAATGGTCGTTCAGGCCAAGAACTCAGTTCTCCAATTTGTAAATCTTCCAAGATGGTATATTCCACAGTCAGAGCATATACGGGGCAGCCTCTGGGATCAGAATTATAAATTCAACCAACCTCCTTTAATCTCTGATAAGTTCCAAGAATTGTGCTCACACACTTTTCTCGGGTCATTTCCGACGATTATATGAAAACAAGACTCTGTTTTCTCCTCCAGGTCCAAACCACCGTGAAGCGCCACTGGGCTCAAATTAAAATCCAGTGGGAGCAGGGCCGCGGGAGCCGCAACTCCCGGCGCCCCAATTTCAGCGCTGCTGCTGCAGCTGCAGCGGCCGTGGAGGCTGAGGCTGGCGACATCCCCATCTACATCTGCCATCAGGAGCCGAAGAACAGCGAGACCGCCATCAACCTGGGCGAGGAGGGTGCTGAGGTCATCCCTATGGAAATCATTGAGCAGGAGTCATGCGCTTAAATGTGAAGCAAATAGAGCTTTGTGATCACTGAACCTTCATGTCCTGGGAGAACTACCAACCATGCGTTTAAAGTGATCCCATCCTCCCAGGAGCTAAACATCATTTGTGAAGAATTATTAAGTGATTTTGTCCATAGTGAATCTGAAGAAAGTTCTTCTTGGTACTATTGCTATGGGAGACAGTCTAAGGAATGGAGTCTCCCACTGCCACACTTGTAAATTCCATCTTTCATTCAGAACTGAAATGCAGGTGTCATGCAAGCAAAGTATCCAAGAAAAACACAATTAAATTGACCTAGTTCAGATACAGGGTGCTCCTTGTTAACCTTGAGCCATTTATACCTTTGAAAAATTAAAATCACTGTCAATATTTTTCTTTTTAACTCTAAACTTTGAATTAGAATATTTCTGTGTTTGGCTATGGATCTGATATTTAAGTTCTTTTTCATTTCAATCAATTTTGAAGCCACTCAGATGTTTTACCATCTGCACATGTAAACAACGCAAATTGAAACATGACCTCTGCAAGACAAGTGGCTTTCTAATATAGAAATGACAAAGAATGTGGGGATAAAGCTCTGCATTTGGCAGGAAGATGTCATGCTTTGAATGAAAAAGAAACTTAGAGTCAGTTGGATCAAAACATTAGATGGGCCAATTTGTTCATTGTATGCTCAGGCTGGTTTTGGAAATGCTGCCCACTGGGCAGCCCTAACTGCTGTAAGGAACTGGCCTTCATGTTAAATGTGCTTTGGTTGCTGACATTTATAAATTGGGAGGTCACAAAGAATCCTTCGCTAAATTTTTCACAAAACTGCCAAAAAGTAATTCCTAATGGAAGAGAACACTCTTTAGAGTTTTCTACTTTCCTAAGCACCAGGATTTATAAAGCAAACCACTCCAAAGTTTATAAAGCAGATTACCTCTTGCCCTTGGGTGCTATCTAGCAGTAAAAGATTAATTTAAGACTGGTAATTAAAAGACTCCATATAAGTCCATTAACTGCCTTCCACACCAGCTTCAAAGCTGAATAAGATCTCAGTCTTTCCCAGGAAGATTCATTAGGGCTAATTAGAAATCAGTTTGTAGTTGACCTCTTGTTGGCTGCTATTAGCAAAACCACAAGGGGTAAAAATGTAACTGCCACAGGTTTAACCATATACCAAGTCATTTAAAATAAAAGTAGTTTCTCATTAAAATCTTCCTCAGTATAAAATCTTCAAAAATCCCTGAATCAATCAGTATCATTACTGGCACCTGAAACTAATTTGTGAATTTTCAACAGCAATCAGTTACCGTTACTTAATTTGTATGCTAAATGATGAGATACATTGACACCCTCCAAATCTCAAGTCTCATTTATGTCATCTTATGCCACTGTGTTTCAGAAGTGATTCAGTTGTGGGAAGACAAAATAAAAAATTCATTTGTTCTGCTTATATATTTAGTGCACTCCCCCCTCCCCCAAAACAAATATATATATTCTTTCAGAAAATATTTTGGATACTAAAGTAGTTTAAGTCTCCTTTACTGACTGTAAGGGAGGAGTTAAAGAGAAGGTATTTTTCCAATCACAGTGTTTATGTAGTGATGTTTCTATTTTTGTTTACAAACATGGAAAACAGTGTATTCCTGGCAGCTGTAGTACAAATGTGATAATATATTGCTGAAATATTCTAGATGTTATTGAGCAAATATAGTAGGGGCTGAAAAAAACAAAATAGCTTACTATAGAATTCTACACAGTGCCAAAATTATGTGAAATGCTTATGCTATGTATATGTATAAATTAATACAGAGTATGTTATAAGCAAAAAGGTGTATATTTGCATATTTTTCTAAAGAAATATATTCTTCATCCTCCCATCATTCATCTTGTCTCCTGTTCATTCCATGCTGTTTTTCATTTCAGCCATTGGCTGTTACATCCCATCTGGCTTGTACTGTGGGGAGAGGTATAATCCAAAAGTATAGGTTAGAAAACCATGTGCAAAAACATTAATGTGATTGTATTTTTGTATTTCTTTGTCAGTTTCACCATCTTCAGTCTTCAACCTGACTATAGTCCATGGCACAGTTCTCACACCTTTGATAATACAAAAACCACATATAACTGTCAATATCTATTCATAAGTTTGGGGAGCACAGCAAAGAAAGCTAGGGCAAGAAAATATCATATCCTTTTATTGTTCTTGTTTTTGTTTTTCTAATTTATTCTGGGAGCAGACTTGAACTGTCCAACAAACATCACATCAGATCATTAGAATTGTTACAATAATTGATTTTTAATATAGTTTGAGAGAGAGACTAAGGCTAAACAAAAGACAACTAATTAAGTATCATTAGAATGCATGCAGCCCACTATTGGAAAGATTTTTCAGCTCTGGGAAGCATGAAATGGGAAAAATAAGGATTAAATGAGAACTGTGATGGGATAATAAAGGGGAACAGGAAAAATTTGTAAGTTCTTCACACTATGCAATAGCATCCAAAATTGTTGGCCTCATGAGATCTGGAGAACTTTTTCAAAAAGGACACATAAGGGCAACACCTTTCTTGTTACACTCCAGTGGGTGATACAGATATATACTATTACCCTTGTGAGCTTGAAGAACAAAAGGAATTTCCCATCATACCGTAAAATCTGATTTTTTCTAGATTTTTATTAAAAATATAGTGAACATACAATATTGTACTAGCTTCACGTGTACACAGTAGTTATTCAACATTTATATGCCTAAAGAAGTGACCACCATGGTTAAGTCCAGCAACCATCTGACACTATACCACACTATCACAATATTATTGACTATATTCCCTACACTGTACATTACATCCCCATGACTTATTTGTCTTATACCTGGAAATTTGAATCTCTTATTCCCCTTCACATTTTCCCCCTTTAAAAAATTTTCAATTACAGTTGACATTCAATATCATTTTATATTAATTTCAGGTGTACAGCATAGTGATTAGACATTTATATAATTTAAGAAATGGTCCCCCTGACTAATCTAGTACCCACCTGGTACTATGCATAGTTATTACCATATTATTAACCATATTCCCTATGCTTCACTTCACATCGCCATGACTATTTTGTAACTACCATTTTGTACTTCTTAATCGCTTCACCTTTTTCACCCTGCCCCCAGCTGCCCTCCCATCTATCACCCTGATAAATCTAGTACCCATCTGACACCATACATAGCTATTACAATGTTATTGACTGTATTCCTCATGCTGTATGGATAGATACTATTACCATTGTGATCTTGAAGAACAAAAGTAATTTCCCCATCATACCATAAAATCGGATTCTTCAAGAGGATAACTTGAACTCACATAGTCAGTTGCCCACCTGCTCTGATCCCTACCACAAAGGGATTCAAACTAGACTTTTGGATATCATGGGTCCTGAGGAGGAAAAAAATGGTGGAGAAGACCTGACAGAAACACTATCATCATGGAGCCCTAACTCTTCTCATTCATTCCTTCATTCATTATCATTGATTCAACAGAATGTTTCCTATACCTTTCATTCACCTATACAACACATATTTATTAATAATATTCATCATGGCAAAGTTCCTTTGCAGTGGTAACTGCTTCTTTCTTGTGTCAATGGTAACAATCAAAACCTGCTAAGTGAACCGTTATCCTAAAGCCATAACCACTGATATTTTGTGGGTGGAAGAACAAAGTGACATGTGGTTGGATATGGCAGCCAAGTGTGATCTTTCCTCTTCATTAGCACTGGATGGGTCAGCTCAAGTTATAAGAAACATTCTCAGAACAAGATCTCTGCATAAAGGCTTAGCAAGGCCTTTTTTTCTTGACAACAAGGTCTAAATTGAAGATTCTTCCACGGGCTAGATTACAGTTCAACTGCTTATCAGAATTTAAAATGAGATTTTTCATGAAAGGGGAGATAAGAGGCCATATTGAAAAAAGCAATCAGGTAAATTCAGAAGCAAATTTCATTTGTTATTCTGAGAGAGGACACAAAATGCCTCACTGCTAACTGAAGCTTAGTAAAATTGATTTTACTAAAATAATCCACAGATAAATTGTGTGGGGTGGAGGGACTAGGGGAACAATAACTAAAAGCATAAAGAAAAAGGGTGATAATGCATGTGTGAGAGAACAAAGGAAGGTAGAAAAGCAACATCTGAAAATTAAGAACTAACGATATTTCTGGCATGGGTTGTTCTGGATATAAAATTAACTTCTGTTTAATATCTATGAATAATCTGAAACATAAAAGGAGAGAAAACAGCCCCTGAAACAAAACTAACAGGTCAGGAAGGTCTTCTAGTATTGTATCTTCCTCCATTTGGACTAGCAACCATCTCTGAAATATTTCAGAGATTTTCCATTATCTTAGCATTGACCAGCCAGTTTCCTAGGTCACTGATTAGTGTCCATTTTCCATTTCCAGAAATCCAATGTCTTCTACCTAACTTTCCAGAAAACCTCCCACTGAGACTCAAACTGTGCCCTCACTCTTCGTCAATTGACCAGCAATGCCATTGCATGTCACTGCAGTCTCCTTTACTTGAAAGATTTATTATCTTATTTTAATTTGAAGAAATTGCCTCCAAATAAAATCTCAGAGTATTACTAGTGATGTGCTGAATAGAAATTCAGTAAAACCAGTTAAAATGTCTTTAATGAAAACAAAGAAAGAAAGAAGAAAGAAAGAAAAAAGAAAAGAAAGAAAAAAAGAAAGGAATCTTCAGAATAGATCAGAAAATCTGTCTCCATCTACCCCTGCCAGACTAGCTGATCAAAGCTAGCCTACCAGCCTCTCATACAGAGGCCCTACACCTAAACATACACCCAGCAGCAAACTCAAAATCTCTTCACAGCAGGGTAGGTGGTTAGCCTCAGGGCAGCAAGTATTTCTCTGGATACAGCACTTCTCCACCGTATTCATGCATTGCAACTTCTATCTATTGTCGTCATAAGAGGGATATGATGGAGCTTAAAGTTATAGAGGACGTCTCTTAAATAGAGATAATTTGGGAAGAAGAAAGGAACACTAATCACTGAAACATTGCAGTCAATATAGACCTATAGACATTAGTTTGCTTACTTTTTATAACAACCAAAACTAGTTTTATCCCCATTTGAGTGATGAGGAAACTAAGTGGAAGAGAAGTTGAATAACGTGTCCACCTGAGTCACACAGTTGGTAAGGAACTGAGCTAGGAATTGAATCAAGAGTGCCTAGTACCTCTGCTTTTTAAATTGCCATCTTTGTCTGCCCTACTATACCATCCCACCCCTCAAGGCAAAACTGTTCCACCTCTTCACTCTAAAGGATACCAGATAGTTGTCTCCTGGTGGTTGAGAGGGCAGAGATTGTTTGCAAATATGAGGGGTCTTCAGATGTGATTTATCTTTCTATAGTTTGAAAGGATTTCTTTCTATTGTGATGGTTTCTTTCTCTAACCCAGTGGTTCTCAATCTTCCTAATGCC
>NW_017732087.1:10172-27521 GCF_001890085.2 Hipposideros armiger
AGAGAGAGAGAGAGAGAAGGAAAAGGAAAAGAAAGATTGAAAATGGATGGGAAAAGTTATGATAGGGAAATATGAATGAAAAAAAGTGAGGTTCTCTCAATATCTGTCTAAATAGAATTTAAGACAAAAAAATCATAAAGGATGGAAAGCAAATTATAACTAGGTAAAAAGGGATAATTAATCAAGAAGATTATAACCATCATAAACTCATATGCATCTTAGAATATAGCTTCAAAATATATCAAGCAACAGTGAGAGAACTTCAAGGAGAAATAGATGATTTATCAATTATAGTTGAAGATTTTAACATATTGTCTCAGAATCTGATAGATCATACAAACAAAATATTAGAAGTGTTACAAAATATCTGAAAAATACACTATCAAACTCATGTTAATAAAAGTATATCAAACTCTATGATCAACAAACAGGAAACATGCATTCTTTTTGCATACACATAGTGTTTACAAAAACAGCCACATTTAAGACCATAAAGAAAACCTCCATTAATTGCCAAAGTATTAATACCATTCAGAAGATCTCTGACCATAATGTAATAAAATTAGAAATTAACAAAATTGTAGTTTAAACAATCTGATGTTAGAAACAATAAACATTTCTATATAAATCTTACTTTTAAAAATATTTTAAAATTATAGAATGGTGACTGTTTTCTATTAGTGTCATATTAGTTTTAACTATTAACACTAGTTAAAGAAAGCACCACATATTTAAATTTATGG
Organism: Hipposideros armiger; assembly: GCF_001890085.2. Taxonomy (NCBI): domain Eukaryota; kingdom Metazoa; phylum Chordata; class Mammalia; order Chiroptera; family Hipposideridae; genus Hipposideros; species Hipposideros armiger. The sequence goes on from NW_017732087.1 coordinate 10,916, forward strand.
GACACACCTAAAGCAATTCCTTGAAGGACACTAAAACTTTAGATATGTTTATCTAAGAAGAAACAAGGTGAACAACAGAGTAAAAGAGGAAAAAAAAGCACAAGAAAATGTTATGTGAGAAATTGGCTTGATGCAATTACATTGTCAGGCAAGCTATCTCAGAGGTTATGGCCCAGAAAGCCTCATAGACTAAATTAAGATGCTTAATTCATGCAGTCTATTTAATCAACTGAAAACACTCAGTGAGAAGATTGGGGAAGAAGATGGAGAAGGATAGCACACTTAGGGTAGAATACTACCTAAGTGGTCAGACTAACCACATTGCCTGAATCCTTAAATACAGTGTTTACAGGTCTCCTCTGGGCCACATATTCCCTGCTAAAGGTGTAGACGTGAGGACTAGAGTTGAGGTTTGGGCAATGGACACAGAAGGTGGAATATGCCTAGAGCCAACCTGTGGTACTTGCTCTTATCAGAGAGACACAAGGCTAAGTACTCAGGGCTACAGTTGCAGCTTGCCAATTATCATAATTAACAGCTACGAGTTTTTCTGCATTTCTTGAGCAGAGGGTACAGGAGCTAGAATAGATGTCACCATGGGTGGCATATTTAAGATCTTATGACTATTGAGTGTCTCAGGAGCCTTGTGCATATATAAAGTATCATGAATATTAAGGGCTCTAAATCCATGGTATCTTTAGTGTATCATAAGTACTTGGTGTCTTGTAGTTCCTCCATATTTTATAGTCTATCTTGAACATACATATGAGCTATTCAATTTATTATATGTCTAATATATCTCACAGGTTACAAACCTACTTATTATTCATATTTCTCATTTACTTTCCTTGTCTTTATAGCAGAATTGAATGTTCTAAGTAACTCATCAAACACGTATTGCAGGTGGACATGAGTTTCAGAGCAGAAATCAATGTAATAAAGGATTAAAAAAAGAAGACCAACAAAACTAAATATTTGGTTCTTTAAAAAAATTTTTGAGGTAAAAGACTTCTAGTGAGACTGATCAAGGCAAAAGAGGTGCTTATTTTAAAAATGTGTAATAAAATGGAGAATAATTAAGACACCCCAGAGATTTAAAAAACAATAAGATTATTATGATGTTCATATGTATATGTTCAGTGTACAACTATATACTAATAAATTTGAAAAATTGAATAAAACAACTAGATTTCTAGAAAAATATAGTGTATATAAATGGACAAATTGAGCACAAAAAAGACAGAGCTTGAATAAACTAGTCAAAAACCAGTCTTAGGTGGTTTTATAGATAAATTCTATCAGATTTATTGAGAAATAGTTAATTCCTACCTTAACATATTTTCAAGATATACAAGATTCCCCAGAATACATAACAAAAGTGGCACCACAAATCAGGAAACAACAATCAAATCAGGAGAGATGGTGTTGTAAAAACTAGCTCACAACATGTAAGAAAAAAAACAAAAAATAACATTAGTCTTATCTCTTACTAATTCCACATAAGAGGTAGATTCCAGGGAGATTAAGATTTAATTGTAAAATATAAATATACACACTTACAAAAATATATCAGCAAATAGCAGAGAAAGATTTCTTAAATAAATTGTGCAAATTAAAAAGCAAAACCAAGATGAATTTGTTTACATTAAAATAAAGATACCTGTTCAACAATGCATAATGTGCTTGTTAAATAGATATCTTTAACTGACAAATGATAGAATGGAAGATAAAACTGACAGCGAATTAATATCTAAAACATAAAAGGAACTCCAGCAAATCAACAATAAAAATAATGCCATGGGATATATAAGAAGATTGTAGAAGAAGTCACCCAAAAGGTTAAAAAGCATATGAAGATATACACAGACTCACAGTTAGCAGAGAAGTCCTTACTAAAACAATAATGCTGCTATTAGACATGGGAACATGACTATTTCCAGGGAGAACCACTAAATTCTGTGCCTCATCTGGTGAGAGATGGCACCTACAAAGTAGACATTAGGTTTGTCTGATTCAAAAGTTTCACAGATGGTATCTATTTTAGGAACAAACAGGTATCTCTATTTGGAGGAAAGCAACCCTTTTCCAGTTCATTAGAAGATAAAAGAATAGAAGAAAATAATTCTGAAAGTTCAGAAAGGAAGCAAAGCCAAAGTTTGGAACCTAATAACTAGAAAAAAAACATATATAGGAAATATAACTCTTGATCTGATTTGTGTGACAGCTATATGGTCAAGGAAGGTGAAACTGAAGCATTTAATTAACAAGAATGATGACAATCAAAAACCCCATCCATCTAAAAGTCAAATAATAACAAGAATAGTATATATGTTGAAATAATTGAATCAGAAAAGGAACTTCACATATTTAAAAAGAAGATAAATCTCTCTCCATTCTAGAACCATGAGTATGTTGATGCAATGATAATCACAACCTCTCCATCCACACCACCATCTAAGAGACTGTCTCCTATGTTTAGTCCAGATGACCTCATTGCCTTTGCCATAGCACATTGGACCATGGGTAGAACACCTAATCTGGGTTAAGCTAACCAAAATCTCTCTCTCAGGAATTTTAACTAAGAGACATAGAAATTATTAATTACATGGTGATAGACTTTGCAGATATAAGCCCACAAAGATTCTGAGTTCACAACCATTTTTAGCCATATTTACACTGATAAATAAGAAATAATCAGGAGAACAAAATAGACACACTGAGAGAATAAAAATAAAGAACCATGATGTGAGAGAGGGAGAGAGAGAGAAAGAATGCGAGAGAAAGAGAGACGGAGAGAGAAAAATGGAAAAAATAGCTGCCGATTACTTTTACTTTCTATATCTCAACACACCTGTATTACCAACAACTGGATTCTATAATATTGCCATGTGTTCTTACAATGACTCCCTCTTTTCCTTGAAATCATTTCAGCAGATTTCTGTCTTACTATTACAGTGTGCCCTGACTAAGATAATTGGCTTCTGAGAGTATATGTCCAAGTTCTGAACAAAAGCTTGCCAAGGCTCATTAAATGCACCAGACACATTCGTCTTACCCCCATAGGAATAAATAGTAATGTCATAAAAAAATGTTCCCTGTCAGAGAGTTTTAGGTAAAAAGCTGAGGATCATGGAAACACAGATGGTTTTCCTCACTTCTTCCAAATGAAGGTAGTAACTTTGTCAGAAAAAGCAGAGAGAATGAGAAGAGTTCAATCTGAGGGTATGGGTGAAAAATAGAATTTGGTTTTCTGAATTTTGTTACAACAGTACACTGAGTCCCTGCTGAGGTCTTGTCTGTGCATCCTAAAGGCTGAGAGGATTCTAGTAGGCAGAAACCTAATGGTAAAGTCAAGAAATCTTTGAACTGAAAAATGAGGAAGAGAGGGATAATAGCTCCACATCCTTCTCTGGAGGACCCCAGCATGACAGATAAAATATAAGCATAGGAGAAGAATAGGATATATTCCATGGAAAATTACCTGGGAAGGAAGACAGGAATAATTTATATATACTACAAAGATTATATAATAAGGTGAAGTGGTGTGAGAGTAACAAAGTGAGTCAGAAATATTAACACAAATAGAGACGTACTGTCACATGGATGTTATAGAAAGTTGGAGAGACAGCATCAATAGGAAGATGTGATGCCTTATGAATTTTTTTAAAAGCTCAACTATTGAAGGAGCAGAAGACTAGAATACTATATTGAGACTGTATGGAAAAATCATTGATTTACCTATAAAACCAGTAGTGGACCTGATGAGGAAGGGGAATAAAGCATCTGAAAAAGCCAACATGGTATCCATGAAGCTCTCTGAGCAAGATGCAGCACACCATGAAGAAATATGCTGGAATTCCTATTTCTATTAGTGGTTGATTAGGTAATTCAGATTAATTCTCTCTCAGAAAACAAGTACAAACCTTGATAAAATATTAATATCATCTTGTTAAAAACATACAAGTAAAAACAAGGAAGAAACAAAGCACAAAATCAGGGCCGGTCGAGTGGCGCATTGGTTAAGAGTTGGCTTGGGATGTCAGCTCTGAGCAGCAGGGCCCTGGTTCGGATCCCACATGAGGGCCAGTGACGCTGCGCCCTCTACAGCTAAGATGGTGAACAACAGCTCAACCTGGAGCTGAGCTGCTGTGAGTCACTGGCGATGGCATAGGCTGCAGTGGAGCTGCAGTGGGCTGCCAAAAAATAATAATAATAATAATCTACCGTGAGTGGCCAGCAGCCAGCGTGGACTGCCATCAACTGCCATGAGAGGCCATCCAGTGGCTGGCGACCGATCTGTGCAATGATAATACCAACTTGGGCCAGTGAAGCAACGTCCTCCACGACTAGGCTGAAGAACAAAAGGACAGAAATTTATCTGTTCCCCTCCCCCGATTCCCCAATAAAAATCTTTAAATAAATAAAAAAAAGCACAAAATCAAAAGTGAAGAGAAAGTAATAACACAGAAAGAGAAGTGCTCTCAGAAGGCACATGCGCACTGAGGCCATTTGCCAATACGAACCTTCATTTTGACAGACTATGAAGTTGGACAACAGACAAAAAAACAAATTAAAAAATCCTCCCTACAATGAACTTGCATCCCTAAAAGCCTATGCCATCAAAATGCAGGATGAGGGTGACTTAAAGTGAAATAACTTTTATATTTGGTATATAACAATTGGTATATTTGGTATATAACAATTGGTATATAACAATAAATGGAATTATATACCATTCCACTCTTAGTTTACCCACTCAGGGTAAACTAAGGAATTTCGGCTTCCCACAATCTACTCCCTCTGATAGGGTCACCTCTTTACTCAGTCTGGTCCTCTTCCAGCAAGGTAGACTTTTGGTCCCTGGAGAACATGCAACTTTGCCACACTAAAAATGAAAGTGCAGAAACTTTCTCTACACTGCCAGAAGGTAGGGCGGCTTCAACCTGCCTCACAAGGATATGAATCTTGGTAAAGAGCAGATATCAGACTTTCTCTTTTCTTAGGCTTCTTTAAGCATATCCAGTTTTCTTCTCTGAATGGCTCTTCCTTCAGCATTTCTAATTTGGTTTTGATGGGGAGGAAACAAGCACCTTCCTTCTGCCATTGGTGGAAGAAAGCGGAAGTCGGCGTCTTGAATATTTACAACTCTCCTAGGGAATTCTTTCTCCCAAGGCCTCTTTACCTCAACTCTATACTTTCAAAGTGCATGATAGGACAATGTTGGTAAACTAACTTTAATCTCTTGGGAGCCCCAGTGTGGACTAACTTCTCATTTTAGGATATTCTGTAGGGATATTGGACACCTATCACATTGTTCTTGACCATTACATTCTCAGTCAAAACTGGGACATAACAACAGGGCCAGCCGAGTGGCTCAGTTGGTTAAGAGTTGGCTTAAGAGTGCAAGTTCTGAGCAACAGGGTCACCCAGTTCGATTTCCACATGGGCCAGTGAGGTGCGCCCGAGCTGAGCTGCCGCTGAGCTGCCAACAGGTGGCAGGATGGCTCAGCTGATGAAAGCACATGCTCCTAACAACAAGACTGCCTGTTCAATGGTGGGCTATGCCCACCCACAACTAAGACTGAACTTGGCACCTTGAACTGAGCTGCCACCCGAATGGCTCAGTGGATAGAGCACGTGCTCTTAACAACAAGGCTGCCTATTCGAGTCCCATGTGGGATGGTGGCTATGCCCATCCGCAACTAAGATTGTAACACAGCACCTTGAGCTTAAAGGCCACGAGCTGCCAACGGGCAGCCAGATGGCGACTGGTGCCCTCCACAACTAAGATTGAAGAACAACAACTTGGCTGTTCCCCTTCTCCAATTCCCCAACATTGTTCCCCTTCCCCAATTCCCCAATTTAACAAAACAAACAAACAAAAAAAACCTGAACATAACAAGAGCGATTTGGACATTCCATTTACAATACTAACGTGTACATGAATTTCACAAACTTTTTATTTGGAGGCAGATTGGTATAAAAGAAAAAAGAACAGAAATTCTAGTATTGGATAGAATTTGGTTCAAATTTTATCTCTGCCACTTAGGCACTGTATCACATTCCTCATCTATTAAATGTAGATACCTAACTTCACAGCATCTTGAGAATTAAACTAGATAATAATAACTTCACTCACTCCTTGAAAGAAGTCAACAAATCCACTTCCTTATTTCCTCCCAGGCTGCTGTGAGGTAGACATTGTAATCACCAATTTCCATATGACATTAACTCAGGAAATAAATGACAGAGACCATTCTCAAACAGCAGCCTTCACACTTCAAATGTTATTTTTTTATTTTTTTTTAACTACATCAGCATGCCTTTATGTGAGAAAACTTGAGATTGTGATACATGCTTCAGAAAAATATCCTTTTCCATTGGCTAGTCCTACTCTGTAAAACTTAGTAGAGAGGCTTGAAGATATGTTCCTCAGCCTGCTGGGATATTTCCATGGTGGTTTAGATATACATTATGTATGCACCCTGAATGAGCCCATTTGTGTTCAGAATTTAGATTCATTAGCAAATTTACAATAATTTGAAAATCAGGTAAGATTCAATTCGCAGCTCTGAGGATATGACTGTTGATGACTATATTTACAGAGAGATTGGTGCACAGAGAGCATGATTGAGTGTTTGTCAAGTTCCAAACACCATCATTAAAATGTATGAATTATTTTTGCACTCGAGATGTTCAAAGGCTTTATATTTGTAGGTGCATTCATCCAACAAAGTAAAGTAAAACACGGGCCTCATAGGCTTATGTGTTTAACCACGCATGTATTCATAGGTTGGAGATTTCAAAAACACAGATTGGGATTGTGGCAGACATTGCGAGTGCCACTGGGCTCTCCCTTTAAGACAGGACTGGCTGCCCTGATGTGTGGTGACCTGGCAGTCACCAGCTGTTAACTCCAGGTCCCCTTCAGCTTTTGAGCTGAGCACATACTCTTTTCAGGGTGGCCCCAGCCAATGACTATGTGCTATTAAATTTCTTTAAAATAAAGTCTAAGAAGCTAAAATATGCAACTTTCATATGTTTATAAATCACCTGGGGGTTGTTAAAAATAATAGAATTCCATTCAGCAGGTCTGGGGGCTGAGGTCTAAAAATCTGCATTTCTAACAAGGTGACACCAAGTGATCACTTAGGTGATACTAGTGCTGTTGGTCCTCACCCACACTTTTTTTTTTTCTTAAATTTTACTGAGAAACAGCCATGGTCATTGGTTACACATTGCTTTCAAGCTACAGTGGCATAGTTGACTCTTTTAAGGAGGGCGCAGCTCACAGTGGCCCATGCGGGGATCAAACCAGCAACCTTGGTGTTATCAGCACCATACTCCAACCAACTGAGCTAAAAAGTCACCCCTCAACTGTACTTCCTGAATAGCCTCTAGCCAGGAGCATTCCACATGTCATGGCATCCACTAGTGTGTTTTACAAAGGGAAGGGAGAACATGGTTTTATCTGGAAAATCAGGCGAGTTTCTTCAATAATGATCAATGAGATTTTATTTTGGTCACACGCTACACTAAGTACTTTGCATACATTATTTTATTTTATTCCCTGAAATACTGTATCAAGGAAGATATTATTTCCACTTAATCATCACAAAAGTAAGGCTCAGCCAGCTAACTTGGTCAATGTCACACAACTAGTTGGGTGGTAAGAGACACTGACCAGGAGAGAGCAGCTATTCTGATTTCCAGTTAAGATTTTGAAAATCAACTCAATGGAAAGAAATGTAACCAATCTGAAGAGACCAGACCACCTCTCAGTTTCTTTAGATGGTAGCTCAAGAAAATTTCCCAAAAGGAATGTGAAGCAAAAGAGAGAAAGTGTTAAATTCTGATACTTCTGAAAAGATTCTGGGGGAGGTAAGTCCATGCCATACTTCATTTACTAAAGGCAAAATTCTTATCCATATTAATAGAAACACTTTTCATGTTTGAAATTCTGTCTGCTTTATTAACTTATAATGTTTGTGATTGTTTTGAGTGATCAAGAATCAAACATACACATTACATTAGCCCTAAAAGGAATGCAGTGTCAAAAATTATATATATAAATATGCAACTAAACCCAAACTGAGTTTTACTAAATCTTAACTATTTACTAAGTTGCTGAATAATCCAGCCCTTTAAAAATCTGGAAAAGAATCCCTTCTGTAATAGTAAGGACCTAAAAAGAAGAGACAGTCACATTTATATTTTAACCTATTCTTCAATTCATTATCTTACCACCTTCAATGAAAAAAACAAACAACAACAAAAACACAATAAATTAGGACCATGACACAAGAAAGCAGAATCCAGATATTTTTCAATTGTTCTTCTCAGACAATAGTACAACTAAAAGCCATTTTCGATTCTATAAAACTTTTCTCCTTTAGCTATATTAATTTCTAGTTGACATCATTGTAAAGAATAAATTGAATTTCATAATGCATTCTAACAGAAGAAAACATTTTGCAGATGGCAATTTCAGCTTGTTAGGTATTCATGGCAAGTCTTACTCAGCTTGGCAAATATTTGAGGATCCACCAGCGGTGAAAGAACAGCTCTGTGCCATGTGGCCTCATCTGTTGGAGAAATTGAGGGTCCTACATGCTTCATTCAGAGTCAATCAACTCTCTTCCTCTCTTTCTTCAAAAAAACTGAATCACTTGAGGGAAACAGACAGGAAAAATGAAATTTAGTATCTATTATTTTTAAAAATACAATTTACAAATAACCTTTTCATTTTCTTGAAACAAACAAAAAAAATTTTTTTTTGGTAAAAAACAATGACAGATAAACATGCAGGGAGGCAGAACCTGTTGAAAGGATCATGGATTTGGAATCCGAAGATCAGTGTTCACATCCCAGCTCTGTCACATGCTGTGTTTTGGTTTCTACATCTGAAATGAAGCTCCTTCTGGCTTTGCAATTCTAAGACTGTGTGAAAAAATTTCTTAGCAATCATAAAGCTTCAAACACCATAAATCCAGGGATTGCATTGCACCTAACATTTAAGAGGTTAGATTATAAATCAAAGAAGAATATCCACAATTATCCAAAAGAGCTAGTAAAATACTCTTACTGTTTCCAGTACATATCTGTGCAAGGCTAGATTTTCTTTATATACTTGAACCGAAAATATATTTCAACAGATTGAGTGCAGAAGCATGTATGAGAATCCAGTTGATTTCATTAGGCCAGTGACTAAAAAGATAGGCAAATATATATAAAAGAATACCACGCTTCTCACTAAAAGTTGTTTTAGAAAAATTCATTTGAAAAATATAGTCATTTTATACAAATATATTGCTTGTTATTATGTAATAACTTCATTTTATTTTAAATAAATATTAAATAAATAAATACAGTGATTGTCTTCATTTTACAGCATACAATACTGAAATGATAGTTACCCAGGTTACCCCTGGTTAATGGACTAGATTGACTATTCAGAGGGTTTTCTTTTCTTCTTTAAATATTTCTGGGTTTGCCTGAATTTTCACAGTGAGCACATATTACTCTTACATTCATAAAATGTGATTTCAATTTTGAAAAAAATAAAGTGAACCATAGTTCTTTCAATAGCATATATATACTCATAGACACAACATCCATGAAAAATTACCTCCCTGTTTAATTCGAGCAATCAAGTACATATATTAGTAGCAGTCATTTGTGCCACCATTGAGATATGTTACATTTTTAATGAGGTTGATTGGTATTTCTTTTAATAAAAACAATTAAAAGCAGAATGCTTTCTTCACTTGGAATCAGCTTGATATCATGAAAAGAGAAAGGCTTCTTCAATCCCCATGTACTCACCCAAGAATCCCAACCCTTCGACTTCCCAGCTGTGACTTTGGACAACTTAGCCAACCTCTCTGGTGATGGCGTAGGGCCACGGTATGGGGTATGGGTTCCTGGCTAACTGCCTCTCAGTGATAACGCTCTCTTCTGTGCTCTCCTCTGGGAGGCCGAGTCTAGACTCTGGAAACTACATATCCCAGAATGTCTTGCCCGTTGGATTCCAATTAAGATTTGTCTGTGGAGTAATAGGCTAGTGACTGGAAGTTTTCTAGATTCTCAGAGCATCCCCCGCCCCTTGTTGCAAACGCCCTCCAGCTGCAGCTCCTGCTCCAGCTCCTGCTCCAGACTTGAGTTTCTCCAGGCACTCCCAGCACCAGCTACACTAAACCCCTTCAGAATAGCAGCCAGCGGCTCTGCATCAGTGATTCAGGCTCTAGGCAGTGTGGGTCCCAGAGGCAGCAGCCACATGGCACACCTCCTGCTGTGTGCTACCTATCCTCTGAGATCCAAGCACCACTGGCTTGTGCCCTCACCTCAGAGATCCAAGCACCAGCTGTAGAGGGGGAGGGCTCTCTTTTGAGCTCCTGGGTTCTAACACCTTAACTCTGCCTTTCTTTTCCCCAACCTGCAAGTCTGCAAATCTACCTATACAGATAGGGGATATTCTTCCTCAGTCATCTTTCCAGTAGAAAGCCACTCCAATTTGTGCCTTAGCAAATGACACATTTTTGATCCTATGGGTTGCTTATAAGTGGTTCAAATGGTACATTTTAAAGTCTACCACATCAAAAGTCTATTATATTTCTAAAAATTGTTCATAAGAGATCAGACAATAAATGTGATTGTAGCTGCACATTTGAATGAATGTTCCAAAGTCTACAATTTCCTGCATCCTTTGTAAGGACTATTTCACCCAGAGCAGTTACAATTTCTAAGTGGATAAGTTCCCAGTTAATCAGAGAACTGATTTCCTCCAAATAAAATGTCACTCCTCCAAACCACTAACTTTTGGGGTTTTTTTAAGATTTTATTGGGGAATTGGGGAAGGGGAACAGACAAGTTGCTGTTCTTTTGTTCTTTAGTCCAGTTAAGGTAAGGAAATAATGCACTATATTTTGAGCATTTCCTAACAGATCCAGTAATCAATAAGTAAAAGAAAATGCATCAAGCCCAGAGCCTGTTATTAGTTGGTATATACTTCTGATGAAGTGTTTTTCTGTAATCTCCTACATTCTAAGGAGTCTAAAGGGGGGATAACTCTATTGTTCTCTGTGTCCTGCACTTCTCAGGACCAATTTATAGAGAACTAAGAGTATTAATGTCTTTCTTCACTTTAATAACTATAAATCAAAGAGGAGTTATTTGGAATGAGGAGACAAGGGATGATCTGAAAGATTCTAGGTCTGTCTGGAAACGATTTTAGTGTGTGTGAATTCTACAGCGTTTAATGGCCTCCTGCCTTTACAATGGAGTTAGGTTTTTTTCTGGGTTTCATGAGTGGTCCTGGCTGGCCTTACAGGAAATGCAGTCCTTTCAGGGTGTGCAGAATGAAGTGCCACTTCTGGGACACCACACTGGGGTCTAATCATAGAAGTTGATGTATTTCCTGGAAACCATGAGAGGACTGAAAGGGAAATGAGACAGCACCTGGCTCTGTACTTGCCAGGTTTTATAGTCTCTAAGAGGAGATCATTTTCAAGTAGAAAATGAAAGACTATTTTCCCAAGTGACTTTGTGAGACTCGGAGCACAGGAAGCAATGCTCAGGTCCTGGTTCAACGTGAAACTTAAAATAGGAAGAAGACAACCAACCCCACACAGACTGTAGCATGGCCCAGGTACAGTGAGGCCGAAAGGCAACACAGCATGGTTTTGTGCTTTAGGATTTTGTCATTTTAGCAATTGGAGGTGGTGATATTTTGGGTTGTTTCAAAAAACAACATCCAGGTGGATCCCCCATGAGGACATGACCAAACACAGGGGATGTCCACAGGCCAGGCTGATGACTAGAAGACAAGGAGACATGGCTCAGGGCTGAGAGAGCGGTAGCACCCACCACAGGGAGTGCGTCACTCCTTGGGGACAACCGTGCTGGGCACTGGTCTTTACATTACACACAAGAAGGCTACGAAATATTGAGACCAGGAAATTAATGCTAATTGTCTTCATCTACCCACAAACCAATAGAAAATGGATATTTTCCAATTATGCATACTTACCATATAGTATTTGATTTCATGCTAAATGCATCTGAAGTGAAGTTACCAAATGTTTGATTTGCAAAACATTCTTCAATCTGAGACCATTATTGTTTATATATCCAGTTAAGATGTCTTCAATTCAGTCTTCTTATCTTTGTGGTTTTCAATGCCACCAAACTCAGACTCTAGGCAGAAACCATTCTCTTTTCAATGACTAAAACCAAACATCTTAAGACTTTTGTGTTTAAACCATTACTCTAACTTCTTTACTGTCACATTTCAGTTCTGGGTATTACTGAAATTAAAAATAATGATGTTTGCTACATCACAAGAAACCCCATTTGAATAGAAACTTAAAGTGAACCACAAATAGTCTCTATTTCTATACTTATTAAAAGAAATCAGCAAATATAGATAGAAAGACCTCTTTGGCACTTTATATCTTGATGAATTCCCCCATTTGCTCCCATTGGTGCTAGGCAGCTTTCCTCTATGCATTAGTGGTATGCATGTTGATGGCAAACTCTGAAAATGTGTCACTGTTGCATTAACATGGTATACTGCCCAGCTGCTATACCATTATAATGGAAACTCTGAGCTTATGGGAGGTGATCACCTTTTCAAATTTACCTTTAAGATCATGTCTTCCTAATTTCCCAGGAAAAAGTTATCCTCAGACTTCCCACTGCTTTCAAAGAAAATTCTGAGAAGTAAAATTTTAGTAGTTTTAATTAATGAATGAAAGCAAATAAGGTTATTAGGTAGCTGGCTCTATTGGGATTTCAGCTGTCCATTGGAAATGGTTAAATGTTTTGGCAAAGGTACAAATCTCAGCAGAACTTGACAGCCCATCAGTGGAAGCCAGTATCTTTCTCCATGAAACAGACACCTCTGACATGCAGACTGAAAAGGGAGAAGGGGAAATTATTTTTGACAGTGGATTGAGGGCAGACCTCTGCCAGGGCCTAGCAAAGGAAGCATTCAGACAAACTCTCCCATACATTCTTGAAGTGTTCAGGTTTCCCTCTGCTTAGGACATAGCCCTACCACCCTCGGGACTGACCATTATATCTTCTTTATAACTGTCTCACCAGGCTCAGTATTCTGCTGACCTCAGTCTCCCTATTGGATGTGCAGAACTTCCTTCAGCGTTCAGAAAAGTAGGCGTCAGAGCAGTGGGAACGTGGCCGTGGGAGAATGTGAGAATAATACTGTGGTAAGGGAAACTCAGGCCCAACAACAGGTAATGTAAATGCAATCCTGTATCACAACTACTCCAGGTGAGAGAGTGTGTCCCTGTGGTCTGCAAGGAAATTTGATAAACTTCAGAGGCAAAAGGACATCCTTGTCCCACAGAGGCTGACATCTAAGCCATCCTTGTCAGGGAAAAACGAAATCCTTCATTAGAAGACCACTATAGAAGGTAAGCCCTTGTCCACCCTGAAGATTTCCCTGCCCCCTGAATCCAGTACCCAGGAAATACTCCACTCCCTGTCAGCCATGTTGGTACCCCTGAGTATTTATGTCCTCAGGTTTCCCAGCCAAATCACTCTTAAGCTCACTGGACCATTGTTGACATTTCCAGGGCCTGGCAAACAGTGGAAAATTTCAGGGGACTGAATATTCTAGTCCAGAAGCAAACAAACCCTGAACTGCTCACACATGTAATCAGCAGTTTCCAAAATTCTCTCAGCTGTTCCCCCTTTGTTTGGGAAGGTAATGGGCTATAATATTTTTTCCTCAAAAATTAGAAAATAAAACATTTTTTTAAATAAAATAACTGGGATTACTTATAACTTCCAATTTTTTTAATTGAAATATTGCCCCGATTCTAAGAATCTCCCTATTACCAGTTGCCATTTGGATTTGTATCTTCTTTTTATAATCATACACACAGTGTAGAGAGATCAGTTGGAGATGCTAATCTGATGTATGTCCCAGAGCTCAAGTGGCTTGTCCTAAAACCCCACCTTCCCGCTCTGAGAAAAGGAAAAAGTTAAAAATAACTGAGGATGAAGAAAAACACTCAATTCAGAATGCAGTGATAAATCCCTAGTCATTGATGGCATACACGTGGAGGATAGCTCAAGGTTATTTCTGTCCAACATTCTATTCAGATGCACACAGACTCTAGCCAGAACCGTAAGTAATTTCTAAATAATTTTATCATAGCTTAAACCAACTTTGTGTGCTATCTAAATGGGGTTATCATTTTGGAGGTCTATCAGTGATAAGCACTGAATAAACACGCATGTAGAAATTAAAGTTAAATGGTTATTTTCCCAGAACTGAGGAAGAAAACTTAGGTAGACGACATTTTCTTTCAAAGCAGTGTTGAGTAAATGTGAAGGATGAATGCTCTCCTGATTTATCCACCTTTGCATCATTGCTAATCTATAGAAAGAAAACAGACTGTCATATTTTATAGCCCCATTTCCATTTTCACAAGGTTCTAGCTTCCACCACTAGATTTTCTATCCTTTCTCCCCAAATGGTCAATCAAGTACTACCAAGACCAACCTTTCATTTGCCAGGTGTCCACTTGGCCACCTCTCTGGCTCTTATTCTAAATCAAATGTGTCCAGATTGACTTTGCAGTGGTTCACAGCTGGCCACTTAATATTTATAGGCCATGACGTTCCATTTTTTGAAAACCTGTCCCCTCTAGTGAATCTTCTCATGTGAGTGGTCACCTGCCTTTGAAGTGTATAAGACTCTAGTGCTAATTCCTATCTCAGTGATCCAAATGCCTCCATTTCAGTCAAGAGCCTTGGCCACAACCTCCTCTCAACAGGGATGGTCTTTCTGCTCTCAGCTACCAGGGTTACAATACATGAAACAACAGCCCGTGGGCCAATTGAGGGGTGTGTGTCTCTGCCTTACATTTGCTTTTGCAAACCACGTGAGAAGTGGATGCATTATAGGCAGTGCATTACAAGCCTTACTCTTACTCCACACAGCCAGAGAGAGGACTTGAGAAGAGAGCAGCAGGAGTATACTTTAAAAGCACATGCACATCACACATGCACAGTTCTTCTTACCTTAGCATTTGTGCTTCTGCTCTATGATAGCTCCTTTAATCAATCATTTTTTCTATGATAAGGAATGTACCATCAAGTATTCACATGGTTGGCTGTTTTAAACCCATCATAACTTTTTTACACAGGAGAGAACTGAGGTGGTGCAAATGGAACTCTACATATAGTCTCTAAGTTTAGAAAATTGGTCATCAGTCAAGTTGGATTAAATAAATGAATAATTGGACTAGGTCAATATTAAGCCCATGATTTCACATGTGTCTCAAGGAATGCCTCAGACCTTGTGTTCATTCAAAAGTGGCATGTTTTTGAAATTTGACTTTTCTCTTTTTCTTCAGCTCTCCACTAGATCCTCCCAATAAGCCGCATCCAAGGTCAGGAAGCAGGGAGCGCAGGGACATTCAGAAGGTATTGAAGGGACCCTGGAAGACACTGGATGTATGGGAGGCTGAAGAAGGGAAAAGGAGGAGTCTGATGTTTCTTGTCCTATTAGAGTCTTCCTTCTCTCTTTACCACATAAACCTTCCCTGCCACTTAGCTCAGAAGGATGAGGATTCCATGGAAACTGTCAAAGGTTGCTTCTGATTTGGGTCTAAGTGTTGAGACCTATTTTGTCATTTCCAGCATAAACCAAGCAGAGATCTGAAAATGGCTCCCTTGGGGAACAGTGGCCTGCTGTGTGTGGTTGAACTGGGCAGGGGTTGGGGGCAGGGGAGAGGGTTGTCCATAAAAGAGACTTGAATGTAACGCAGAGAATTCCACAGCATTTAAGAAGGGCAGTGGCATAATGGATAGAAATATAAGAAATGTATACTCAAGTTAGTTTGGGTATTGTACTAATTCAAGCAAGAGATACTAAGAATCTGGAATCAACCAATGCTCATGTGAATGAAAAGGAAATGGCCCGTATCAAAGGAACTCTGTGGGCAGAACCAACTAGAATTAGCATTTCCTAGGATGCGGAGGATGAAATAAGGAGCTGAAATAGCCTCAAGATTTCCAGCCAGGTGACTAGAAGGATGTTTATAGCATTAACTAAGAGAGAGGACTTCAGGAAAGGAAGAGGTCTGGAGAAAGGATGTAAGTAAGAAAAATCTTGGGTTGGATTCATAATATGCTTTGAATATAAATGAAAGCACGAAAAATATGATCCAAGTTGGTTAAGAACTTTAAGTCCTGGCATTTTAATCTTTTTCTTTCTGTAATTTATATAGTCTTACCAGACCCAGCCATTATCGGGAGATTGGTGACTGAATGTATATTAAACCTGCTCATTCCAAGACTGTTCCCCTCTGAAAAGGATAATAACCAACCAATTATAACTATAAATCAAGACTCCTGGAATCAAAGCAGGCTATCCACTCACACTTCTCAAATAGCCTCTAATTATATGTGAACGAGTGAGTACATGAAATTTCCTATGTTATTAAATGAACTTGTAATGATAAACTATTAGTATAATAAGTGTGTTCTCCATTTTCACAACCAAAAAAGTTTACCTTTTTGTGTCTCAAGATTAGTATAAGACACAGTCGGGGAAGAAAGAATATTACTTATA
>NW_017732087.1:30311-32872 GCF_001890085.2 Hipposideros armiger
TGATCTGCCTCAGCCAGGAAGAGCGCAATGATCATAATACCAACATAGGCCAGTGAAGCAACGTCCTCCACAACTAGACTGAAGAACAAAAAGGACAACTTGGCTGTTCTCCTCCCCCAATTCCCAATTTAAAAAAAAAAGTCTTAAAAAAGAAATTATTCATGAAAGTATTTCTCTGGGTAGACCAGTTTTTAGAGCACATCAAGTTACTTGTATCATTTCATTATTCCTAATTTTTCAATCTCAACATGACCAAAATTTTCAATAAGAGAAAATTTAAAAGTACTTTTTAAAAAGTAAAAATTTTCAGGAATCCCCTATTTAAAATCATCTTGTTTAGAAAGTGCTAAATTAAATCTATTTACATAACAAATTCCCACAGATTGCTTTAAAAAAAAAGATTTTATTGGGGAATTGGGGGAGGAGAACAGTGTTGGGGAATTGGGGAAGGGGAACAGACAAGTTGTCCTTCAATCTTAGTTGTGGAGGGCGCAGCTAGCTCAGCTCCAAGTCCAGTTGCCATCTGGCTGCCCATTGGCAGCTCACGACCACTCAGCTCAAGGTGTCGTATTCAATCTTAGTTGTGGGGAGCAGGGGTGGGAATCAAACAGGCAACCTTGTTGTTAGGAGCATATGCGCTCACCAGCTGAGCTGTCCTGCCATCTGTTGGCAGCTCAGCAGCAGCTCACTGGTCCATGTGGGAATTGAATTGGTGACACTGTTGCTCAGAGCTCATGCTCTTAACCAACTGAGCCACTTGGCCCACAGATTGCTTTTGAAAAACAGGATTAAAGGCATTATAATTAACCTTTTGTTTGGACATGGCATCAAAATAATAAAGTGTTTTGCAATTTACACAGTCCTCAATTTTATTGTCAGAGAAAGATGTTTTCTAGTGCATCAGATCTAAAAGTGATTATTCTATTCCTGACAATTTGAGTTATAGAGGTTCATAAAATTCTAGACTCTTTAGTCAATGTGAAATAATCAATGAAAATAACTTTTCAAAGAATGAGTTCCAAAGGGATATATCCTTAGTGATTTCTTTAAGAATAAAAAATATTATGTGCAGTAGTAAATATGAAAAAAACTCAACTGGTTCTATTTAAAAAGCAAACAAACAAATAAACAAACAGGATGTAAATAGCATGATCGTCTTACCCATCCAAGCAGCACAGGAAGGCAGGGCAACGTCAGTCTACAGAAGAGTAAATGTTTCCCAAAAATAAGGAAACACACTTTCATTAAGAAAGGTCTTGTAACCACAAAAACCAAACAAACAAAACAAAACAAAAATACTATCAAAAACAAGAAGCTGTGACGTGACAAGCAAAAACTGTAATTGCTGGGTCTTAACAATTTGTAAATTGTGCTTTTTGGATACTGAACATAATATTTAGCAACAGTGAATGAGGACAAAAAAAAATCCTATTCACAAAGGAGAGATTATATCAAACAAATGTCTCTGTAAATGGACCTGGCAGGAAATGTTTTTCTTCCTTAAAAAAATAAATAAATAAATGACAGGTCAGTCCCTGCCAAGGAGCAACACTGTTTGATTTCACTTAACAGAAGCATTCGTTTATTTTTTACCTGAAAGGTTTCAGAATATTCTATGTTCATTCCAAATGATAGATCAAATATAATAAAAATGGATTAATACCAACCATCCTCCTAGGACCTGAGTAGAAAGTAATATAACTCCTATGCCTCTGACACACAAGACCTAAGTGGCAATTACTTTATTCTTCCCATGGATGGTGCAAATAGCATGATCTGATTTTAAGCAGCTTACTGTCGGGACTCTTTCTAAGGAAGTTTGAAAGTATTTCTGAAAAATACAATCAATAATATTCCATGTTGATAGATTCTAATCCATGTAAACCTGGTTTTCCACCTTTTGGTGACTCATCTTGACTTGAGACCTAACCAGCACAAAGAAATTCCTAAATTTGTGTATGGGATAAAGATACTTCAGGCTTTTCTCCCCAATAACCCAATACTCAATTAACATAAGGCCAATTTCAGACATTGCTATTAACCAGGGATCTTAGTTGCAAATGACAGAAAGCAACTCAAACAAGGGATCTTAGCTTACAAGATATATACAAACCAGTATAAGGGGGGAAAAGGAATGTATTGATTAATATAGCTGAAGAAGCCATGGTTGAACTGGGTTTGGACATAGTAAGAACCAGAAGTTCAAGGTATCATCTGAACTCAGTCACCCTTCCTACTTGCTGAGTTTCACTAGCACACAGAGGTGTTAGCTTTGTTCACTGGCAGGCCCTCTCCATCGAATGATCCCTCACATTTCCAGCTTCTCTTTCCTCCTAGTTCCAATTAAAACCCAGAATCATTGGCCATGCCGGGGTCATGTTTCCATGCTTGCAACCAGAAGGGGGTGTGAGTAGGGGTCTGTGTGACCCCATGTACAAGGACCGAGAATGGAGAGGGGTGTTTCTCCAAAGGAAAATCAAAGTACTGTTATTGGAAATAGGAAAGAGGGATGGTGGGCAAGCAAAACCTACACATGTCTATCAGAAATAGTCGGGACCCTT
>NW_017732087.1:35092-39140 GCF_001890085.2 Hipposideros armiger
AGGCAGGAGGAATTCTCTCTTACTTGAAGGACTGTCAGCCTTTTTGTTCTACTCAGGCCTTCAACTGATTGCATGAGACCCATTACGTTAGGGAGGACAATCTGCTTTACTCAGTCTACTGATTCAAATATTACTCCTAATCCAGAAACACCCTCACGAAAACACCCAGAATAATGATTGACCAATATCTGGGCACCCCATGGCCCAATCAAGTTGACACATAAAATTAACAATCACACTGATAAATATAACTATACCTTAAGCCATACCCTCAAATTAATACTTTGTTGGAGGTAATAGAGTCAGAGCCTGGTCTTTCTCATCCAGAAATTAATGCTACTTCACTCAGGAGATTTTCAGAGGGTTAAGGGTGCAGAGCAGAAATACTGAAAATTCTATTTTGTGACTTTTTGTACAATCTAAATTATACTTCATGAAATTTTGTGCAACTGAGACTTATTGAGATTATTTAAAACTGGAGACTTCCTTTATATTGTCCCTGACGTTAAGAAGCTTGTAAACTTCCTTCATGAAGGACAAAACAGCCTAGATATCCCCTACTAGCTTCAGAATAAAGATAAGGTAAAATCTCAAATAACCAGAAGCTTCGATTAAATAGTATTTTCCAATATTCTTTTGGGAGAAATGAAACACAATTAACAAACAAATTACAAGATTTAGTCAAAACGTCAGCCTCTAAGAGAGGATAGATAACAGTTGATCTCTTCCATCTATATTGACATGTTTGAATAATGAGAATTATTTCTGAGTGATGACTGAATTACTATAAGGTCTTTAATCATTGTCAAACAAACTACGACAACAAAAACCCTCAATTATCTACTAAAGAGTGTGCGTTTGCTCAGCTGAGATATTTAGAAATATTTTGTCAATAAATATTAAGCCCAAAAGAGTTTGGAGATGGTTTGGGTTTTAAAATCAGACATCAATGATCTCAAGCTATTAAAAAGGGTCTTTGAGTTTTGCTGGTACTCAAGACAAAAAGGCTCACTGGGTTTTGTTTGGTCTCAAGGCTCATGCAGGGGGATAAGGGACCCCAAAAGGGGAAAGGACTCCAAGAGCAGATGAAGGCAGAAATGACCTCATCTTTGAGAGCAGACACTTCCCCNGCATTTAAGAAGGGCAGTGGCATAATGGATAGAAATATAAGAAATGTATACTCAAGTTAGTTTGGGTATTGTACTAATTCAAGCAAGAGATACTAAGAATCTGGAATCAACCAATGCTCATGTGAATGAAAAGGAAATGGCCCGTATCAAAGGAACTCTGTGGGCAGGACCAACTAGAATTAGCATTTCCTAGGATGCGGAGGATGAAATAAGGAGGTGAAATAGCCTCAAGATTTCCAGCCAGGTGACTAGAAGGATGTTTATAGCATTAACCAAGAGACAGGACTTCAGGAAAGGAAGAGGTCTGGAGAAAGGATGTAAGTACGAAAAATCTTGGGTTGGATTCATAATATGCTTTGAATATAAATGAAAGCACGAAAAATATGATCCAAGTTGGTTAAGAACTTTAAGTCCTGGCATTTTAATCTTTTTCTTTCTGTAATTTATATAGTCTTACCAGACCCAGCCATTATCGGGAGATTGGTGACTGAATGTATATTAAACCTGCTCATTCCAAGACTGTTCCCCTCTGAAAAGGATAATAACCAACCAATTATAACTATAAATCAAGACTCCTGGAATCAAAGCAGGCTATCCACTCACACTTCTCAAATAGCCTCTAATTATATGTGAACGAGTGAGTACATGAAATTTCCTATGTTATTAAATGAATTTGTAATGATAAACTATTAGTATAATAAGTGTGTTCTCCATTTTCACAACCAAAAAAGTTTACCTTTTTGTGTCTCAAGATTAGTATAAGACACAGTCGGGGAAGAAAGAATATTACTTATATTATGTTCATGTTTAGACTTCCTTTACAAACTTTCTTGATGTATACAACATAAATACATTTGACAATACAGTTTAATTTTTTTTAATATAATGTAGCATATTATATTGACCTGAGACCATAGTCCATTTCAGACTTTTGCTGAAATAA
The DNA here is from genome assembly GCF_001890085.2 of Hipposideros armiger. Taxonomy (NCBI): domain Eukaryota; kingdom Metazoa; phylum Chordata; class Mammalia; order Chiroptera; family Hipposideridae; genus Hipposideros; species Hipposideros armiger. The sequence continues at coordinate 37,166 of NW_017732087.1, forward strand.
AGATTATTCTGTTTTCTGATAAAGTGGGCAAATACTTTCCTGATAAATCATTCCCCCTTTTAAGCTCCATATTCCAGTTCCCATGAAAGGTCTCTGGATGGCTCCTCCCTATAAAACCAGTTGTGTTATATTTATATTTCAATTGTATAATCAGTTCTACAACTTTTCATGCAAAATTTCTGCTCTAGAACCGATAGCTTTTCTGCTTCTCCCAAATGACAATAATTTTTTGTACGTTTAAATGAGAAAGACACTGTCCACCTGAAACCAAAAGACACAATGATAAAAGACTTGTAAAAAGCATTTTTACTTCTTAACCTGGGTCTATCATTCATTCGATCATGCAGAAAATATTTATTGAGTATTACTGTTGTGATAGATACTTGGGATTACAAAGTTGACCAAGATAGATCTTTTCTTAAAGTTCAGCAAGGTAGATGGACAAGTAAACCAATAACTACAGTCCTGCATGGTGAGAGAAATGACCAGTAACTCATCAGGTGCTATGGAAGCATAGAGGATGGAGGACAACGATACCAGAATAGAGGGAGTCAGAGAAAATTTTCAAGCAAGTTAAGCCTCAGGCAAGTCTTGAAGGATGAATGGGGTCCCTAAAAAAAAATAATAATAAATTTTATTTATTACGCTTAAATAAAATATATCCATGCCAAGATATTATGATTAAGAAAGCCTACTGGGTCCTTGCTCATAAACATAATCCCTGCCAATATGCCACATTGTTTGAAATCCCCACCTAGTAAGTCATTTTATATTAAGACTCTTACTGAGGAAGGCTATTGTCAAATGCCATTTCCTTAACTAGAAAGGTTAATACAATAATGAACAACCATTCATATGTTTACACATATAGTTTATCAATTTCTGAGCAATGGGCTGGATCAAGTAATGAGATTCTAAACAGAAAAATATTTGCAGGAAAGAGCAAGAAGCGCCAAGATCCTATAAGAATTCTGTGAAGGGTCCTTCACAGGTCCAGTGCTGTATCACCACAGGAGTTTCCATAGACCAGTTTCTCGGCAAGGTTGTGGTTTGTGTAGAAGAGAAATAGGGCGGCCCTCGGGAAGAAGAAGAAAAAGAGGCCTAACTCATAGTTTCATCTCATGTTAACTCAGATCTTCCACTTCCCAGGGAAGGAGAGGAAACTTTGTTCATATTTTATTTAGATCTCAAATTGGAAGGAAACCAAGTCAGTGAGATGAGCCAAGAGACAAAGCTTGGGTTTCCATTTTATATTTCAATTGAGAAGGCACCCCAAAAGAGCCACTGAACTGTCACCAAACATTTTGAAGTCAGAATCATGTTTATAAACATGTTAATAAACAGAAATCAAATGTACAGAGTTGACTCCAACCTGACTGAGAAGACAGGAAATTGATACTTGTTTAACCCCCATGTGTTAGAAATCAAACAGCAGGTTAGTCTTGCCTATAACAAAAGCATTGTGGGGAATCTAGTGGGGTTTTTTGTTTTTGTTTTTTTGTTTTGTTTTGCTTTTTTAAACATGCTGTGAACTTCCATTTCCAAGAAAATGGAGTAAATGTAAATTTCCCATGATGGCTCTAATGCCATGGTGAGATAACCACAATCCAAGCTTGTAAATGCTTCAAAATTACAAACTCCAAATGCTAAGGACAACCAATCACAAACAGCCGACTAGGCTTTAAGCTACAGCCAACTTAATAATTTCCTTTCTTTGCTTCCGCATTTTCTCTCTGTGTCTTTCCCTTGGCTCCTTTCCGGGAGCACCTCCAACCACTTGTGGTTTTGGCTCTGCTTGATTGGAATTGATTTTTGTTCAAATAAACTCTTAAAATTTTTAACATGCCTCAGGTTATCTTTTAACAATTCTTAACAGGTGCTGGTGAGTTCATTTGTCCAGTTTTAATTGCTGTGTGTTGTCCTTCCACAATCCTGCAGTGTGTTCCCATTCTGATAAAGCTGGCTGTACCACATA
>NW_017732087.1:43790-53241 GCF_001890085.2 Hipposideros armiger
CTGTGCTCTGTTGAAAATCAATATAAAACCACATATACATGGATCTATTTCCAGAATTTCCATTATGTTCCATCGTCAATATGTCTATCTTGACAGCACTGCCAAACCATCTTGATTATTGTAGCTTTATAATAAGTCCTGAAGTCAAAGTGAAAAAAACTGTTGAGAGCAGACATCCTTGTTTTGTTTCCAATATTAGGGAGAAAGAATTCAGTCTGTCACTATTAACTATAATGTTACTTGTAGTGTTTTTGTAGATACTCTTTATCAAGCTGAATAAGCTCCCCTTTATTCCTTTCTCTGAGAGTTTTTATCATGAATGGATGATGAATTTTTTCAAAAGCTTTGTCTGCATTATCCTTTCCCCATTGAACTGACTCCCATTGGAGCAGAAAGATAAGAAGGAAATCTCCAAATACTTGGAAACACACTTCCAAAGCAACACACTTCTAAATAACCTATAAGTCAAAGAGGAAGCCTCAAAGAAAATCAAAAGATAAATGGGGCCGCGCTAGTGCTCTGCGGGTGCCTGCGCAGCTCCTGGTCTTGGGGGACTGGGTGGGACATACACCTACCCCAAACAAATGTCCGCAGTGGTTTGGGGGCACTACCTGCGGTGATCTTGAGAAAGGAAATACCTTTCTTCTCCATATGTTTCTCAGCTACTGAAGTTCAGACCTCTCGTGCCAGGGGGCTTCAGTGTCCTAACCAGTTAAACCAGCCTAGGAGGCCGGCTCAGCCTGGGGCTGGGGGGGGCGTCTTTTACTTGGGGTGGGGAATCCTGCACTGGGGGGCGGGGGAAGGTGATTAAAGGAAGTGCTGTGGGTCTCTAAGGAGAGACTTACATACACTCTGTCAGTGACCATCCTCAGAATTCCTAAAATGGGTGCTGACAAGGGCCAGCCTTTGGTTCTTGTGTAACAGGACTGTTGTCTTCCACCGCCCCCTTCGGTTCAACATTTACAAAGGAACGCCTGAATTAGAATCGCCCAGAGCAGGAGTTGGCAAACTGTGGCTCGCCAGCCACATGCGGCTCTTTGGGTACGTTCTGTCTCAAAAGTTTGCTGACCCCCGGAAGAACCAATCCTGTCCCACAGAACAATTTAAAAATTATTCGAGAGCCATAAATATATTTTTACATAATCACCATTCTGTGAATAATATCCTTTAAAATTTTTATAAATGAAACTATGATAGTTTTGTTTTATATATTTTCAATTTTACTTCAGAGGCTCGTGAGCTGCAGTTTGCTGACCCCTGGCGGCTCTTGCATCTCAAAAGTTTGCTGACCCCTGGCCCAGAGCATGGTTAGCTTGCAAATAGAACTGAATCATGAGGAAGACTGGAAATCATTGGGTTTCTGGAGGAAATCCTGCACAAAGGCTTGAAGAATTGTTCTGTTAAGGCATGGCTGGAAATCAGAGGTCTTTTGAAGTGTTCTTGTTTTATAAAATTTGGCAACTTATGAGGGGAAATACAACTGGGAGAGTTGGTCCTTCACAATCCCTTCCATTCCTATCTGCAATACTCTCTTTAGAACTTCATTACATATTTAGATTGACCTCTGTTTAAAAAAAAGATAAACCAAACCGACTGAAAATCCATCATATCAAAACTTGTAGAAAAAATCTAAATTAGTGCTGGGAGTGAAACTTTTAGTATTAAATGCTTACATTAGAAAACAGAAGTCCCAAATCAATACTCTAAATGCCCACTACAAAAGAAGATAAAAAGAAGCCAAACAAGCAGGAAGAAGAACTCAAATAAGAGCAAAAATCAATGAAATTGAAAACAGAAAAACAATAGAGAAAGTCAATGAAATAAAGAACTGGCTCTGTAAAGATCAATAAGACGGACAAACCTCTAGCAAGACTTAAAAGTGAAAAAAGAGGAGACACAAATTAACAATAGTGGGAATAAAACAGTAGGTATCACTACAGATCGTGCAGACACCAAAGGGTAAGAGAATATTACAAAGGATTCTGTAGAAATAAATTTGACAGCTTATATGAAAAAAAGCAAATACTCAAAACACACCAACTACCACAATTCACTGTGACATAGATCATTTCAATAGCCTCTGTTTTAAGGGAATTGCATTTGTAATTTAAAATCTCCCAAAAAGAAATCTTCAGGCTCAGATTGTTTCACTGAAGAATTAACACCAATTCTAAACAATCTTTTCCAGGAAATAAAAGAGGAGGAAACACTTCCCAATTCATTCTATGAAGTTATTGCCCTGATATCAAAACATTACAAAGACAGTGCAAAAAAGAACACTTCAGACCAATTTTCCTCATGAATATACAAGGTATGATAAAAAAAAAATATGGTGAATGTTTAAATTAAAAAAAAATTATTACAGTAAAAGACACATTGCCATTAATCACCCTCAAAATACTTCCCCTTGCTTTGAACACACTTATCCTATCTTTCCTGACACTTTCTGAAGCAGTTCTGTAAGTCCTCTTTCGTGAGTGTCTTTAGTTGTGCTGTCATGGCTGCCTTAATGGCCTGAATCAGTTCAAAATGTTTTCCTTTCATGGTCATTTTGACTTTGGGGAAGAGCCAGAAGTCACATGGTGCCAGACCTGGTGAATAAGGTGAATGAGGACACATCATAGTGTTTTGACAGAAATTGCCACACCAGAAGTGATGTGTGTGTGACACAGAGCCTTTCCAATGTGATCAAAACACAGGCTGGCTGAATGCTGCTGCCAAGTGCCACCCAACAGAAAGGCAGGGATCTTCAATATGGAAAGCGGCATATCAAACCTTAGTAAAGGTGTGTGACAAGTTGCAATGTTTTGGTGCAGTCAGTAGGGTGTGAGCTACAGTTGAGAGGTGTGTTTTAAAGTGTGCCATAAATCATCCTACATCATGACAACACTCCGTGTCACACATTGCTTCTGGTATATGGCAATTTCTGTCAAATGAAACATTACAGTGTGTCCTCATCCACCTTATTCACCGGATCTGGCACCATGTGACTTCTGGCTCTTCCCCAAAGTCAAAATGATTCAGAACATCGAGGCAGCCATGACCACGCAACTAAAAACACTCACGAAAGAGGACTTCCAGAATTGCTTCAGAAAGTGGTGAGAATGATGGGATAAGTGTGTTCAAAGTGAGGGGGAGTATTTTGTGGAGGATTAATGGCAATGTGTCTTCTACTGTAATACATTTATTTTTATTTTAACATTCACCATATGTTTTGATCATGCCTCATAGACATAAAAATCCTTTAAAATATTAACGAATAGAATTCAGTGATACATAAAAAGAATTGTATACCATGACCAAGTGTTTTATTCCAGGGATGCAAGGTTGGTTCAATATTCTAAAAGGCAATCAATGTAATCAACACATCAACAGTTTAAAGAAGAAATTACATGTGAATTACATGTCCCTCACTAGCCAGAGGTACAAGATAGGCTCTAGAAATGCATCACCACAAAGGCACTTTAGGGGTGGGTTTTGGTCTGCAATGTAAAACTCCCAAGACATCTTAAATGGTCAAGGTATCGAGGCTTGTGCTGTTTGCTCTATTGAAGGTAAAAATTACCAACTCATACAGTGACTAGGTTCATTTTCCAATTTACTGACATAGTAACCAGGGCAAAGGGAAAACAGAAAAACCAACACTCAGTTAAGAGTTAATAACAATAATAGCAACTCATTAGCTGGTAAGGCTTGCTTTCAAGACAAACCCTAAAAAACTATATTTATCAAATTGCAAAAGGACTGCTGTAGAACAAATATGGTGAGTCCTTCTAATTGGTCAATGCTTTGACCTGGTGCCCTGGAGAGTGCCAAGAATGCCTGCCCTAGGTGGAATCTCCCACCTTCCTGGGCCAGTAGGAAATATGGAGAATAACTAAAATAAACAGAAGGCCTATGGAAGCTTAATGTTAAATTACATGACTCAGAAAAATATAACACATCTTAGAGACATCAAGGGGTTTACTCATTTCCTATAAACACATATTATTTTTAGAAGATTCTAAGAAATTGAAACAAAGGCAGGCAAACTCATTATCATACATCTACAGGACTGTGAGACATGCAGCACCTTTAGTCTTCAATCATATAGCCTGAGTGTGAGAGGTTGACGTGACTAAAAGTGGTAATTAAGCACTCATGGGGAGTAGGCAACTTGCCCAGGGAAGGTGACGTATTTAAACGCAACTCTAGGTGCCATTTATACATGTATCATTCACCACATCCCAGGGCATGCATCATCAACTAACTCCCTTCTTCAGGGACTCTTTCTAATTTGCCTCCACTTCCTCTAATGAGACTATACTATAGCAGTGGTCCTCAGATCTAAAGGTTTCTTCTATAAGGCTTATTCTGCTAAAGGAAGGAGCACTTGAGAAATTCTTGCTTCGCCTTGCTGATGGTTTCACCATTCAGGCAGTAGCGGAAGCAACAGGACCAGGGTATATGCCCCACACAACTGTAGGGGCGCTATTTCCACTGCCATCCATGTGACAGTGGCCCCCTGTGGGTGTGTAGTGCACACACAGAGGCCTGAAGGCAGCTTTGGAAAACTACGTTCTTCAAATAGGGGAGAACTGATCAATAAGGTGAAGAAGAGGAAAATGTTGGAAGAATAGAACCAAATTCATAGGATTCATAGTACCAGGCTCCAAAATGGCCACTAGACCATAATAATATCTAATATATATTGTCTTATGACACTCAGTTCACTAAGAATTTTACATATTTTATCTCATTTAACCTTCCACTATGACATAGTCTACTATCCCAATTTTACAGATGAGGAAACTGAGGCACAAGGAAGTTACATAACTTGCCCAAATTCACCTAGCACCTTAGGCTCCGGAGCTTAGTCATTTAACCACCATGCTATAATATAACATCGCCCTCAAGAGAGACCAGATTTAAAAAAAAAAAATGGTAAGTAAAAGATATCTCAGTCCTGTGTCTGGAGAATAAAAGGGAATTTAGCTCTAGAACAGTAAAAAAGAGAGAAGAAAAACAAAAAGAAATCCTGACTGTGGAGTTCCAAGCCATCATTCTAAGAAAGGAGAAAGAGCTGTCTGAAGATGACTGTGTACCTCTCCAATGGAATGTTCTGCTCATATCATGTAAAAAGTACAAAAGATGAAAAGGGAGGTAGGTGCATAACCAGAATCAAACACAGAAGAGAAACAAGGGACCTTTCCGGAGGTTAAGTCACAGTATGACCTGAGATATAAGAAGCCTCAGGACAACTCTGAGGGTTTTACATATGTGTTCCAAGCAGGAAGAAGAAGGAAAACATATCACTTCCTGCTTGAGGCACATGGAATAATATTAATTGGGTTTTTTTAAAAAGAACATTCATTATAATTAGAAAGCACAAACACGATTAAGATAAATGGAAATCAGAGACCGATAAAACCCCCATAAGTAAACACACACCTAGAAACTTTACATGAATACGTCTTCTTCCTCTGGTTAGATAGGAACAAGAAGTGAAAACTAGCAGAAGTTTCTGCACAATTATATGAATGGAGGAATACTGTGTGAAGTCTGGAAATAGGTGAATAACATTGTAATTTATTGATCGGAATTAGACTTCCTACACAACCGTATGGTGAATGTATCATGGAATACTTGGCAGAATTCAAGAATGAAATATTAAAAAATAGTTTGTGAACATTCATAAAAATCAAAGGTCATTATCAAAAGCCAGCATAGATTTAAGGGAGGACAGAATACCAAAATGTTTTCACTTTCCATATTGACGGCGTTGCTAGTATTTTATTCCCAGCAAAGAATTTCACAAAATTTCATATGACCTTTGTGGCCAAACTGGATAAAGTAATAAAAGGTAGTGCATTCGTGGCTCTTATGCACCTATTCAGAGCTCCGACGACTTTGCTGGGCCTGAGAGCTCTCTCTTTGGCTCTGTCCCATTTATATTTTTAGCCATTTGACTGAGGACATACGAGTAGAATTCTTCCTTATCACTATGGCAGCAGAGTAGGACATGCTTCCTATTCTGAACGACAGAATCTGAAACCAAAAAACTCTACACAGGCAGCAACAAGGCCTAAAGTAAAACAATAATTAGGTGAGATCTTGAATTGACACTTAAAACGATCCACTATATACATGCCGAAGAGGATAGATTTTAACAGCACTGAATAAACTTAAGAGTTTCCATTGAGTAGAAGCTCAAAATGAATTAACGTTTTGCATATGATCTGGTTCTCATCAGTCAATGAATGTAGTGGCAGGTAGCATTAACAGAAGGGAGAGAGACAGGTTTCTATATTTCTCTCTGACCAGAGGGCAGAAGGTAGGACCAGGAATGTAGGCCCCATGGAATGTAGTTTCAGACCCAGGAAGATCTCTGATGATCAGGGCTTGTGAGGAAGTGAGTTTCCTGATGCTGGAAATTCTCAGAAGTAGCTAGAACTGGCCTGGTGAGAATGCTCTAAAAGGTATTCTGCCTTGTAGATGCCCAGAAGTTACGAATATCCGTAACGTACCTAGTGGCAGGCTGCACTAGATGACCTCTAAGCTTCCTACCAGCCTCAGACTGTTAGATTTCACTCTGGACGCTTCTCAGCATGTTGTCATGTTGTCCCCTGGGGCTACAGAATATGATATCGCGGCTGCCAGGCCCATGTGGTGCCTCCCAGGCAGATTCACTGGATCCTGGATGGACAGGATGATCCTGAACTTTGCCTTCACGAAACTCCTGACATGACTGACCTGCCCACTCGTCATTCCTGTGCCTCCGTGCAGGTCCCCTGTGGACTCCCTCAAATCACAACTAAGAGATAATGGCTTTTTCCCCCTGCATGCTCAATTGTTACCTGTTTTTACTAAAGTATTTTTTACCCTTCAACTCTACCTTGCCAGATGGACAATTCTAGTGTGATGCTGTCATTGCTAAATCTCCTCATTTCAAATGCTATAATTATGTCATTATACATTGTCCCTGGAGCTGAGGGGACAGCAGATTATAGCATCAACTGGTCCATCCCTGCCCACCCCAACTCATGCCCAAAGTCTATGCCACCATCCTTTTCATTAAATTATGATCTCCCCCACCCCCACCCCCACCCAAGTTCCTCTTCCTATTCTCCTGAGAGTGGAATCTAAGAGCTGAAAGAGCAAAAGAAGAGTCAAAGGAGAAAGAGGAGGCATTTGACCTTTAACAAGAAAAGCAAAAATCTAGTTTAGTTTATAAAAACAAAACAACAGCAACAACAAAGGTGTCAAAATGCCTAAAACCATAAAAGTCAAACTCCTCTAATAATGGTTAAATACCAGCCAAACAACATTTCAAATTGCCAATATGTTGGAAATGCTTCTAATATGCTCAGAATGATTGCTAGAACTTCAATGATAAAGATCTTGCCTTTTCTCTACATGATGGTTAGAAAAGCATTTAAACCAGCTTCCAACAAGTGAGCTCTTAAAGATGAAGACAAAGTACTTACTGAAAAATGTATATCAGGTACTGCCAACTCTCAGTCCCTGGGTCTGCGCTAATTAAAACCTCATTTAGCATTTTATTACTGACACACCCTCAAATCTTAGCGACAACATTGCAGTTAGTTTGCTTGCAACAAACCTTGTCTCAAAGATTAATGACTCAGAAGATATAACTGATGGACCTGAGCCTAAATCAATTTTAAAATAACCATCCCATTATCTGAAGGAACAGATACCATGCAGTGCATTAATTTGTGTAGTCACTGAAGTTAGGGCTGCCAGAAGATGTGTGAACATATGAGCCAGAAGAGGAAAATATCAGGTCCTTGTATTTATAAATTTATAAACAACAAAGAATTCTACAGAAACAATTGAGAATACGCTCCTGGCAACCATAAGATACAGATAAAAGGCAGGGCTGTAGCTCCTCTAATGCCTCTGTTGGTTTTCTGTGTATTTGCCTTTTCTTTGTTTCTCAGTAGCATCCAAGTGCCATTTTACCTCCTTCAAACCTCAAAGCATCTATACTGTTGACCTACGTATGAAAAAAACAAAAATAAAAACAAAAAACAACATGGCCACATGCAGAACTGCTTCTGTTCCCCAAAATGTAAGAGTGGGGCTAGAGGAAGGGGGGCTGCAGGGGGGTGGCTGGGATGAGAGAAGGCATGGAGAGACCAAAGCAGAAAAGTAGAAAAGGCGATTCCACCACGTGGGCAAGAGAGCAGAGAAGGGAGTCAGTGCCCCAAGTGTGGACATTTCTATTACAGCCTCAGACTTAAGCCCCCTGAATACAGATGGGGAGGACTGGGTATCTTGTTAGAGAGGAGGAGAAAGAGAAACCCTCCCCACACCTGAGATAGAAGCTTAAGTGGCCGCAGAAACACTAGCACTGTCACATAATCATACCTGAATTTCTTAAGAGTCAGAAGAGGGTCCCTTGGGTGGTTTGTGTGATGGAAAAGACTCTTGAGCATTCACCTGTCCTAACGGTATAACCACGGATTCTCACTTACCCAAATAGGGACCCATCACTCACCTGCAATAGGCTGCTCTTCATCCTGCAGGTGCTCGAAACGGCGGTCCCACTGAGGACCAGCATGCTCTGTGTAGGGCGCCAACTAACCCCTTGGGAGGGGGCACATGTATGGCCAGGAACTGCTGGGATGCAGTTCAGGCAGACCAGCGCTCTGAAGAAATGTGATGAGGTCCATCAGTGACCAATGGTGGATCACACGGCTATCAGGGTGGTGATAGGAAGAGTGCTGGATACAAGTGTTGGTTCCATCCCTTGTAGTGTGACCTTAGGAACAGTGCTTCAGCCTCCTGGGTCCCAATGACCATCGCCACACAACAAGGTTACTATAATAATCCCCACTATTTGTTGAACTCTTACTATATGCTAGTCCGTGTTCTAAGAACTGTTTCTCACATTTTCTATTATTCTTACAATAGCTCTATGAAGTAGGTACTATTATTATTCCCATCTTAGAGGAACAGGAATATTCTTATTTTATTTTATTTTTATTTTTAAAGATTTTTTATTGGGGAATTGGGAGAGGAAAACAGCATTGGGGAATCAGAGAAGGGGAACAGACAAGTTGCTGTACTTTTTGTTCTTCAGTCTAGTTGTGGAGGACGTCGCTTCACTGGCCCATGTTGGTATTATCATTGCGCTCTTCCCTGGTGAGGCAGATCGGTCACCAGCCATCAGACGGCCGCTCAAGGTGGCTCACTGTAGCTCATGGCAGCTCACGCCTGCTGCCAGCCAGCCCCACTGCAGCCTATGCCGTTACTGGCAACTCATGGCAGCCCAGCTCCAGGTCGAGCTGTTGTTCACCATCTTAGCTTAGAGGGTGCAGCATCACTGACCCTCATGTGGGATCTGAACCGGGGCCCTTCTGCTCAAATCCGGTGTCCCAAGCCAACTCTTAACCAATGCGCCACTTGGCCGGCCCAACAGGAATATTCTTTTTTTTTTTTTTTTAAA